>NW_005842677.1:290890-294628 GCF_000455745.1 Alligator sinensis | reverse complement strand
GCATTCCTGTTGGAAGTGGTATTGGTGATTCAGGCTCTTGTTCAACAAACCTGGGATTTAAGTAAGTGCCTAACTGATTTCTTGAGCTGAAATGTTATTAATCAGTGTCTCATGATACAGAGCTGCTCTCTCTTAGATAAGTATCTAAAATTGAAATCCTGGCCACTGAATCAAAAGAAAAATGCCACATTTTCATACATACATCACATCCTAGAATATAATAGGCATCTTGTTTTTGAAAGGCAGAATGAAGAGAAAAAGGGCTTTTCCAGGGTTGTGGCTTCATAGAGCATGGGCAGAGCCAAGTCGCCAGCTGAATCATTCTTCTTTTCCTGGTTAACTAAAGCTGAACCCCTGGATTCTACTAAAGGCTTGTTTCCATGGGTGCATCTATGATTTTGGAAAGAGTTAAAGTCTCCAGGGGTGTGAAATAAGAGGTGGTGCACTGAGAAACAAGAATCAAAGCAAGGTACTTCTATATCAGGCAGAAAATTAGTTCATAGATTCATAGATGTAGGGTTGGAAGGGACCTTGTAGATCTTCTAGTCCGACCCCCTGCCCTGGGCAGGAGAGAAAACTGGGCTCAAATGACCCCAGCTAGGTAATCGTCAAGCCTTCTCTTAAAGACCCCCAAGGTAGGAGCCAACACCACTTCCCTTGGAAGTTGGTTCCAGATCCTAGCCTCCCGGACTGTGAAGTAGTGCCTCCTGATGTGTAGTCTAAACTTACTCTCTAACAACTTATGGCCGTTATTCCTTGTTACTCCGGGAGGCGCTCGGGGGAACAAAGTCTCTCCCAATCCCTGCTGGTCCCCCCTAGTAAGTTTATAGACGGCCACCAGGTCCCCCCTCAACCTTCTCTTATGAAGGCTGAACAGGTTCAGGTCCTGTAGCCTCTCCTCATAGGGCCTGCCCTGCTGCTCCCTGATCATGCAAGTGGCCCTCCTTTGGACCCTCTCAATGCTGTCCACATCCCTCCTGAAGCGCGGCGCCCAGAACTGGACACAGTACTCTAGCTGCAGCCTGACCAGTGTCGCATAGAGGGGGAGGATCACCTCCTTGGCCCTGCTTGTGATGCATCTGTGGATGCACGACAAGGTACGGTTAGCCTTCCTGACTGTGTCCTCGCATTGTCGGCCTGTGTTCAATAATGACTCCAAGATCTCTTTCTGCCACTGTACTTTCGAGAAGGGAGTTCCCTAGCCTATAGGTATGCTGCTGGTTCCAACTGCCTAAGTACAGCACCCTGCACTTGTCAGTATTGAATCCCATCCTATTTTCATTTGCCCACCCCTGTAACCTGTCCAGGTCCCGCTGTAATCTATCTTTCCCTTCTAGCATGCCCACCTCACCTCAAATCTTGGTGTCGTCTGCAAATTTAAACAGGGTGCTTTTCACTCCGTTGTCCATGTCGCTAATAAAGAAATTGAACAGTGCGGGCCCAAGGACTGAGCCCTGGGGGACTCCACTGCCCACTTCCCTCCAGGTCGAATATGACCCATCCACCATGAGTACAACCCCTCAGCCAATTTGCAATCCATCTGACTGTGTAGGCATCAATGCCAGTCACCTAGTTTTTTAATGAGAATGGGGTGGGAGACAGTGCCAAAGGCCTTCCTGAAGTCCAGAAAGACTACATCCATCGCAACACCTGCGTCCAATGATTTTGTGACCTGATCATAGAAGGCAAACAGGTTGGTCTGACAGGACCTGCCCCTAATGAAACCATGCTGGTTGCCCTTGAGCATCATCCCTGCTGGCCCATCACAGATGTGCTCCTTGATAATCTTCTCAAAGAGCTTCCCCAGGATTGAAGTAAGACTGATGGGCCTATAGTTGCCTGGGTCCTCCCTCTTCCCTTTTTTAAACGTGGGGACCACATTGGCCTTCTTCCAGTTGTCTGGCACCTGGCCAGAGCACCACAAGTGCTTGTAAAGCTGTGCCAGGGGCCCCACGATAACCCCTGCCAATTCCCTCAATACCCTGGGGTGGAGAGCATCTGGACCTGCTGATTTGCACATGTCCAGCCCCTCCAGAAGTTCCCTAACACGGTCCTCCCAGACCTTAGGCCTGGCAGAGTTTCTCCTGAGTCTGTCCTGAATCTCGGTAGGGGAGTCCCAGTCCCTGCACAAGAAAAGAAAATGGAGGCAAAGAAATTGTTAAAGAGGTCTGCTTTCTCCTCTGGTGCAACCACCAGATTACCAAATATATCCTGCAGGGGTCCCACATTACCCGGTGCCGCCTTCATGCTCCCTGTGTATTTAAAAAAGGACTTTTTGTTATCCTTGAAGCTAGCCCTAGTTCTGTATCTGCCTTAGCTTTCCTAACAGTCCCCCTACAGCCCTGAGCGGTGGAGGTATACTCCTCTTTAGTGATAGCCCCTCCCTTCCACTGGGTATATGCCTCCTTTTTGGCAATCAGACATTCCCAAATGCCCTTGGTGAGCCAGGGGGGCTTTTGGGCACTCTTGCCCCCTTTGCTTTTCGTTGGGATTTTCACCCCTTGGGCTCTGAGTATCGTCTCCTTAAGGAACGACCACTCATCTTGGGCACCCAGTTCCCCTACTCTCCAGGACCCCAGTGCCTCTCCCACTAATCTCCTCAACTAATTGTTCCCCTGCTTAATAGACACAACCCCAGTGTGGGGGGAGGGGCTGATTCTGGGAAAAAGATGTGTATATATGTAAGAAAATATGGTCCTATGATAATTAATATTATTCTGATGGGAATCTGGTGAAGAATAAGGAGGGAGCTCTTTGAGGGACCACTACCATCTCATCAACGAAACATCAAGATCCATCAAGCTTGGTTAGCTCTTCATCAATCTCCTGGCATAACCATTTGAGATTCTTGTTACTGTAAGTACCAGGAAGAATGCTGTTTATTTACCACTTCAGCTTCATTCCTAGCTTTTGATAGAGA
Organism: Alligator sinensis; assembly: GCF_000455745.1. Lineage (NCBI taxonomy): Eukaryota > Metazoa > Chordata > Crocodylia > Alligatoridae > Alligator > Alligator sinensis. Next base: position 291,708 of record NW_005842677.1, on the reverse strand, counting down.
AGGACCAGAAAAAGAAAATTTGCTTAAATACCCCTGTCGTTAGTACATGTTGTTGGGCTTGGGTTCCCTCTTGGCTGACACCCTACTCACTGGTGACAACAGGGTGGGTCTTTGCGTGTGTCACCTGTGTATTCTGGTATTTGTTCCTTCTTGCCTGCCACAACTTGTTCTTATCTTCTTTGGAGACAGTCGCCCACAGGTGACTCTTAGGATCTGATACCCTGACTTATTTGTGACACTCTAACCTCCCCTATACTCCACCGTTACCACATCCAGGGCCTGAATTGATGTCAGCGTCTTGATGTCTAAGGCCACAGATGATAATTCTCTCATCTGTCAGTCAACAGTCTTTGGTATGAGCCCATACCAGAGGCTATCTCTGCGCCAGGTCTCTCTTGTTGAATTGAGTTAGAATCGGGAAAGCTAAACTCTCTCTCTCTCAAGATAACAACTCAGAAACAAATACTCAGAATGTGAACGATAAAAATAGCGTCTTCTGTAGTATGTCCCCAGATACTTTCCAAGGTCTACCTGCTCTGGGTGGGAGCCTCCCTCTGCTTCTGCAGGGTTTCCCATTTCCCGGTTACTTGGGGGTCAGCTGGCCTTCTAGCCCTTTTCTACTTTCCCACAGTATTATCAGGGCACTCCCAAATAAACTGCTGCCCCTCCCACCTTGGGCCCATCTGATCTGGGTCTAGGCACTTCCAGATGGCTGTGGTCAGTACTCCAGTCACTGGTCTGGGTACCTCTCACCTGCTTTTCTTTGTGTGGCCCTCTCACTGCTGATGCCCTGTCCCTCAGCATAGGTGGGCCAGCCC
>NW_005842677.1:288861-290859 GCF_000455745.1 Alligator sinensis | reverse complement strand
GAACTCCTCTCTGGGGTTTCTCTGGCCTGGGTCGCTGCCACAGGACCCTGCCCCACCTCTGGAGCTCCTTCACCAAGCGCCTCACCATGGCACGTCTTGGCTGTAGGCCTCTGCCACACCTCTGGGGCCTCTTCCCTGCACATCTCGCTGCTGTTCATTTTGGCTGCACATCTCTGCCCCACCTCAGGAACTTCTCTGCCATGTGCTTTACAGAGGCATATGTCAGATGTAGCATTTTGCACTGCCTCAGCCCCCTCCCACGTGCCTCTCTGCAGCATGCATTGGGCATAGCACTCTGCCCCACCTCTGGGGCCTCTCCGCCACGTGTTTCTCCTCCATGTCTTGCTGCTGGCAGACCCCGCCTCTCTTCCAGCATCCTCCCACCTCATGGCTCTGCCTGCACTCCCTGCTGATCTGCAGGGCCACGGTGCTCATGAAGCGATGTGCCAGAGCCAGCTCACCACTTGCATTTGCTGCCTGCCCTAAGGTAGGTGACATGCGGGGGGATTGTGGAAGGCTGCCTCTTCCCCCTTCACAACCTCCTATTTATAGTTGTGGTGAAATGGCAATTCTGTTTGCTAAGATGATGATTTCATGGATCATGAATGTGAGTCTCTTGTGTTGCAAAATGAGCCAAAGCAGTTACAAAGAAAAACAATAAAAACACTGAAAAGACAGAACACAAAAGCTATAGCCAGTGTCGAAGAAGAAACATCTCTTATAGCAGCGATGCGTGGTGGACATCAAGAGGAATGCCTGCTAACATTGGAACGCTGCAATTCTGAATACTTGATTTTTAGTCAAGTTGCTGGCATCTGGTATGTTATTAAGTAACTCAGTAGAGAACTGTTAAATGCATAACCTCACTGCACAAAGGATACATTCTTTTACCAGATTTCTTCCTTTAACCCTGTGCTTCCACTTGGTGCTTGAGTTTTCTGGAATTACCAAGGATTTTGCAAAAATTGGTGGAAACATCTGAATGTGTTTAATCCCCAGCATTTTAACAGATTTAATGCATAGACTTAATTGTTTTTTGTCTAAAACGTTACTTTTTCAAATTCCACTGTATTTTCACCTGTTTTAAGAAGCATCTAGTGGCATAAGAATTCAGCTGTGTTGCTATTCTCAGCATGACACCCTGTACCTGTCCCAACACCTATTCCTTCCTCTCTCATTTGTATATGTTACAAAGAATATAGAAGTGATTATGAATGGATATAGGATTTTGAAAAGGAGGTCCAGATGGTATGACATATCATCGCGTATGACAATGCATTTTTATCCAGTTAAAGAGAAACTAAATAGTTTTCTAATATGCTGTGGATGGGGGGAGCACTACATGATTTAGTTTAAGATCAAAGCAAAACTAAATATAACTATTGGAAAATGCACTATTTTGCTAGATTATATAATAACTTTTGAAAAACACAACAATTCAGTGATTCGAATCACTGTCCTGATTCAATTCGGCCAAATCTGATTCAGAGATTTGGTTGCTGCTGAATCTCTGAATCAGCCAGGTCAGGCCCATCCCCTGCCCCTCTCCCAGCCCAGCAATGGCTGCTCAGCTCCTGGCACTTGTTAAAAAAAAGCCCCTGCTCACCAGGCACTGCCGGATCTGGAGGGGGGATCCCTGCTGCCCTCACTCCCCCATGCTATGTGGGGGGCTCTGCATGAGCCCCCTGACCCCCCCCTCACTCCCCCAGTCCCTCGATGGGTGCCTCGCCAGGGCCAGCTCCAGCTCTTTAAGAACCACCCCCCAGACTCACTGCTCCTGCTGGTGAGGGGTGACCCTGCTGCCCCCCCTTGCCCCATGTCATGTGGGGGGCTCTGTACAAGTCCCCCAAAGCCACTGCAGGAGCAGTGAGTCCCAGGGCCCCATGCATTGTGGGGCAGTGGGGGGAAGCAGGGATTGACCCCCCCCTCACCCAGCAGCACCCGGTGAGCATAGGGGGTTCTTTTTTGAAGTACCAAGCAGGGGCAAGTGGAGGCAGC
>NW_005842677.1:285631-288607 GCF_000455745.1 Alligator sinensis | reverse complement strand
TCAATTCAGACCTTTAAATTGGCCCCCTGATTTGATTCAGATTTGGAGATTCGGCCACTGAATCGGGCCGAATCTCCTCCAGATCAAATCACCATCTGAAGCTTTGCACAGCCCTACTGTTAATGTTATCATGTCTGAGTTAACGTTTTAGGCTGGAGCTGAAAACAGCTTGAGGGCTGTGATAGAGAAGAGAGACATTACCAGGAACAGCTAACAGACAGCAACACTGCAGTAGAGAGCATAGTTTGAATAGTGGAACTTCAAGACCATTAAAAATGATAGAGGGGTGTTAACACTTACCGAGTGGAAAGAGATTAACAGAAATCAGGAATAATGAGCCATGAAGTCAAACAACTCTCTCAATGTTGCCTGAATAGAAATGTGACTGCTCCTTCCAGGGAATTCGTTTTAAAGTTTGGGTGAAGCAGGAATCAAAGAGCAGGGGGTGCAACTGTACCACTGCACCCCTCTTGGATCCACCCCTGGAAGCTATTCATTTTTCTTCATTAGTGCCAGCAACAGTGAAAAAACACTCAGTCAGTGGTGAATACCCAAGGTGTTACCATTGCAACAAGCTCAAGGCAGACTTGTGCCTTGGATGACAGGTCACTTAGGGTAGCCGTCATAGAGGACATGCCAGTTTTCTGCTGCTCTGTCCTCTATTGATACGAAACCCAACGGCTTTATGTCCTTACCAAACCCTACGAAACCCAACGTCTTGTGTTCTCTTCAAGAGAAAAATAGAGGACATAAAGGTGTCAGGTTCGTATCAATAGAGGGCAGAGGAAAACCGGACTGTCCTCTATGATGGCCACCCTAAGCTCATTTCTAGAACCCCTGTCCTAAGCTGCATCATGTGTCAGGTACTTTAACTAAATTAAGGAACCATAATGACTACATTCATAACAAACAGAGCCTAAGAGAATCTTAAATAAATGGGCAGGTAGAGTTCAATTGGTTCTCATCTTCTCTGTCCAACAAAATCTCTTTTTTTTCATGTTAGTGAAAAAAACCCCAGAATGACAGGAACATTAGCAGACAGGCCTCCGCTCCTCATAGAACCGCTGTGTTCAAAGCAGATTTCCACCACCATAGTCAGGTTTTCACCACTCATGCCAGTTGAGGATCAAGTCTGCTAAACTTTCAGCTTTAAACCACCTCTGTATCACTAACACTGTACCACTCTGTATAACTAACCTACTTTGTGGGTAAAGAACACAAAAAGTATTGTGGAGACACCCACAATCTGGCCACTGGCATCAATTAGACCTTGTGATCATCAAAAGAAAAGACCCGCCCAGTGTACTACACACCCACATTTATCATAGTGCAGATTGTGACACAGACCACTCCCTAATTGACAGCCAAGTGAAAGCGATACCAAAGAAGCTGTACAGAGCCAAGCATAAGAGTCAGCCAAGAATTAGCGCACACAGCACAAAAGTCCAAAGCAAGCACCTCAACTTTCAAAGGACCTTTGAGCTATCTATATGTCTATGAAAGCAACATCTGCAAATGCTGAAGGAACTTAGAGTGTACTAAGAGCAGTCATCCAGAAAACAGCCACAGAAGTGTTTGGGAAAAGGAAATTGTCAGACTGGTTTGAGGCACACTCAGAAGAGATGCTATCACTTGTTGAAGACAAGAACACAGTCTAACTGAAACAACCAGAATCCAACAGAAAGTTCCAAGGCTCAGCTGAAGCATGCCAGGGCAATGGTACAGAAAACAGTCAGACACTGTGCAAACCAGTACTGGACTGCCCTATATCAAGAGAAACAGTTTACTGCAGGCAGAGGAAACCTACAAGTTATGTATGATGGCCTGAAGAAAGCTCTTGGCCCAACTGTCACTCAAGTCACCCTCCTCAAGTCTCAGGATGGCAAAGTAAAAATCACTGATGAGACCAAGCAGATGTCATGCTGGGTTGAACATTATTTAGAGCCTGACTTCCAGGAAACAGACATCTCAGAAGAGGCACTGGATCAACTTCGAACTCTAAGGCTAGGGACAGCCATTACCCATAAACTGGTTTAAGTGACCAGAAACTGATTTAAACTGGTAACAGAGCAGATGTTCAGTACACATAAACCAGTTTCAAATGGCTGAAACCAGTCTGAGATAAACCTGGTTGAATGTAGCATCAGACTTAAATGATTTGGGTCAAACTGGTTTATACAATGTCTGTCCCAGACTGCTTGATGATTTAAGTTAAATCAGACTCCTCCAGCATCCTGGAATGCTCTCTGGGCTGAGTGGGGCTCTCTGCTCCACAGGAGAGCTGGTCCCTCTCCTCTGCTCCCTGGGGAGCTCGGCAGAGACTGCAGGCATCTACCTGGCTTTCCCCTGCTCCTCCCCACTTCCTCTCCCCATCCCCTCTGCCTTACACAGACCTCTCAGCATTAACTAGCAGACCACATGCTGGCTATGGTCCATGCTGTGGCAGCCGGGACAAAGGCAGAATCAACAGGCAGCTGGTAATGTCCCTCTGTTGTTTTCTTAATGGGGTGATAAACACCAAGTTAGGCATGATAAACACTGTTATCAATTCCCTGCTGGGCTGGTCAGGAGGTGGGGGGACCTCTCCCTAATCAGAGTGTCCTGCTGGAGCCTGGCTACACCCCGCTCAGCTCAGCACCATAGAAGGGAAGGGAGGGCTGCTCTAGTGCCCCCCAGCTTCGAACCTGACCCACTGTAAGCATGTGCTGGCATTTCTGGGATGTCTGTACAGTTACAAACTGATTTAGCCTAGCTAGGTTAGACTAACTTGCAAAGACTGAATCAATTCAGGCTCAGGCTTTTTGAATGTCTGCCCCTAACTTAAGTGTACTGGCACAGCTAGACAAAGAACCTACAGCCAAAGAATTTAGCAAGGCCATAGACTCTCTAGCAAGTGGAAAAGCACCAGGGGAGGATGACATCCCAGCTGAGGTTCTCAAGTGTGGTGTGGCAAGGCATTGTTGGTGCCTGCCAGTT
>NW_005842677.1:261201-285565 GCF_000455745.1 Alligator sinensis | reverse complement strand
GGCTGCCCATATAAACAGGGCAGTTCTGCTGCTGGAGGCCAGGCAACAACATTGCCTGGCCAGAGGGCTGCTGGTATCATATGGAGGTAAGGGAGGAGCTGTAGGGGATGGTCAGGAGGCTACTGGTCCTGGGTACGACCTAAAACTGCACCCTGTCAGGAGTGGGTGGCCTGGTGGGGCTCTCAGTGGTGTGGAGCCCCCAGGAAATGCCAGGCCAGTTACCACCATGCTGAAAGGTGGGTTGGGGTGCCTTAACCCCTAGCCCCCACAACCGGGTGGGTTACCCCTTGTTTGGAGGGCCTGAAGGGTGGACCCCCAGAGAGAGAAAAAAGGCCATAGATTCAGGCCTGTCTGAACTTCCCCTGACTGGTCCACGCTGGGGCCAGGACCAGAAGGGTCAAAGGGCCAGGGTCCCACCGCGAGGAACGCCCAAGAGCTGCATGCCTGGGGTTCCAATTGGCCAGGCACGCAGTGGGCAAGGTCAATAGAGCCAGAGGTCCCGGGGGGACCCGAAGGGGAAGCAGTTCAGGGCTGCTTAGTATGAAGGCGGATGAGACCGCCTGAGGAGAGGAATCTAGGCAGGGTTCAAGTAGGAGGATTCTGGGGCCCAGAGTGGGGGCCGGTGATGATGATAATATCTAGATGCCATCTGTGAGGCTTGGGCTGTGGGGTAGGGGAGGAATGGAGCTGCAGACAGTGCCCCCTGGCATCGGGGCAGGAAATGGGCAGCCTCCCACTTAATTATATCATTTAACTAATTAATTCCAACAAGGCATGGCGGGTGAGACGTCGGGGGGGGGGCGGTTAGCCCAGAAACAGGTGGACAGGCTACAGTGAGATCGGCCCAGAGCAGGCCCCCTGTTACATGCAGGAAGGGTAGCTTGCTACCACATCTTCATCAACTCCTAGTATGCTGCTGGAAAGAAGGTCAAGTACCCCAGGACATGCGTGATGCTAACATCATCACACTCTACAAGAACAAGGGAGACAAGGGGGACTGCAACAAGTATAGGAGCATCTCTCTCTTCTCAGTGTCACAGGCAAGACTTTTGTCAGAGTCATTTTGAAATGTTGCAACAACTTGTTGACCACATATACCTGGAATCACAATGTGTATTCAGAGTAGGGAGATCAACAGTGGACATGATATTCTTTTTATGCCAACTGCAAGAAAAATGTGGAGAACAAACAAGCTACTGTACGTAGCATTTATCAACCCAATGAAAGCCTTTGACATTGTCAGCAGAGCAGGTTTGTTCAAGGTCCTGGTAAAGATTGGATCCCCCCCGCCAAAAAAAAAAATTACTCAATATGATATGGTCCTTCCATAAAAACATGCAGGTCAGAGTTCAGTTTGATGGATCAACCCTTAACAGGTTTGAGATGAAGAGTGGAGTGAAGTAGGGTTGTGTTCTGGTGCCCATACCAGATTTGGGATTTTCTTTTTTGTGCTGCTGCACTCTGCTTTGGTGGCTCAGAGGAAGGCATATGCCTTCACACAAGATCAGATGGCAAACTCTACAGTCTATCATGTTTAAAGTCCAAGACAAAAGGGAGGCACATACTTATTAGGGAGCTCCTTTTTGCTGATGATGCTGCACTCTCTGCCCATGAAGTAAGCCAACTACAAATACTCATGAATCACTTCTCCCACACTTGCAGGATGTTTGCCTTGACCATCAGGATCAAGAAGACTGTGGTCCTAGGACAGGGTGTTCACCAGTCACCATCTATCAGCCATGGCAACATACCACTCAAGGCAGTGAACAAGTTCTTCTACCATGGATCCACAGTGAATGACAGCCTCACTGGATGAAGAGCTAAAGGTGCGCATTGGAAATGCATTTACCACTTTCAGTATGCTCTTCAAACAAGTCTGGAACAATGCAAAACTGACAATCAAATCTAAGCTGCTTGTGTACAAAGCCTGCGTCCTCAGTGTCCTTATGTATAGCAGTGAGACATGGTCAACATATGGATATCAAGGAAAGAAGCTGAACAGCTTCCATCTATGCTATTTATGGTGCATCCTTGACATCAAGTAGCAAGACAGAACCACCAACACAGAGGTCATCACCAAAGCCAACCTGCCAACCATCACTGCACTACTCAAACAGCGGCATCTATGCTGGCTTAGCCATCTTTCTAGGATGGAAGATGGGTGCATCCTGAAGGACATCCTGTATGGGCAAATTGACGACGGGGAGAGAAGAGTAGGGTGTCTGAAACTGTGCTTCAAAGACATCTACAAGAAGGACAGGAAGGTTTTTGTAATCAACCCAAACCCTTGGGAGGCCTTAGCAGGAGACAAGACAAAGTGACATTCCCTTCTCAAATCATGGAGTCCAACATCATGATGAGAAATGGTCACTCAAATTACAACAGAAACATGACTGAAGGAAACAGACTGTCAGTACAGTAGCCCCTAATACCATGTTCACCTGTAACCACTGTGGCAGGACCTGCAAGTTTAATATCAGTCTTAATAGTCACAAGAGAAATGCACCACCACTCAGTATATATACAGAATATACTGCAGGATATATATATGCAGAATATATATGCAGAATATATATTCTGTATATATACACAGAATATATATGCAGAATAGCTGCAATATCCATCATCACTCGCTGATGAACCAATGCCATAACTATTTGTATTTATTTAAGAAGTCACAGTCTACCCCATTATGTGCTTTTGAAAGTTATTTCTATAGCTATTTAAAGATTCAGGTGATCAGAAAGAAGATAAAAAATTGTACTATGAGCACAGTGGCAGAAGTGCTCTAACGTTTGGGCTTTACTCTAAGCACCCCCATTTAGGTTGGGAGGAAGCAGAACAGACATTAGCCCTAATGGGAGGAAGGTGGGGGCTTGGAGCCTGCCTACACAGCCCAAGCACAGTGGGTAGTGGTGGGGAGCTCTTGCACACCTCCCAGCACACCCTGTGCCCAGGCTGCCAAAGACTCCCAAGTGGAGATGAGCAGTGGGATCCCCACAGAGGCATGTGGAGCCCCTGCTTTGAGTCACACCACAGAGCAGCTGGCTGGGCCACAGCGTGCCTTGAGATGGGGGAGCAGACTGCATGGAGACAGGCACACAGAGGCACATAGAGGCCCAAGGCTGCCTGCTCCCCCATCTCGGGCACACTGAGCCCCAGTCAGTTGTTTTGCAGCTGGCTGGGGTGGAGTGTGCCTCAGTGCAGGGTCTCCACATGCCTCAGCACAGTGGAGCCCCAATGCTGCCATGGAGCACCTGGCTGGGGTGCAGGGTGCCTCAGCTTGGGGGCTCCCAGCATGTGGAGGTGTGAGAGCAGGCAACTCTGGGCTGCCAGCTCCCCCGTCTCTGCATTTGCTATGGCGCTTGCCACTTTGGTGTGGGTTGTGCTGCTTTTTTTCCGGAATTTTTTTTTGCTACTGGGAAATCCCAGTAGCATATTTTGCCCCGGTGCTGCAAATTAGCAGCACCGTGCACTGATTAACGTGCAACTCGTGCAGCCTGCACATCTGGATCCAGCCCTTGTGTGTATTATCAAGGTTATATTGAATTAAAGTACCTACTACTTTCCTTTCCTCCCTAATTAGATGATCTACTTTCTGGATCATGACATTGTTCTGTAGGTTAAACCTCTTTGGTGATCCACGTTTGGATGTCTGCATATTTTAAGTCCCTCGAGTCTCAAACATGGGTCTAAAACATTTGTTCACTATTCATCAGTTCAGTTAGTTTGAAGTTTGCATCCACTGCAGTTTCTGCTTTGCTTTTTATTCCTTGAATCACATTCAGTCTATGCAACTCCTAATACCATCTTCCAACCCTATCTTCTAAATAGAAGGCATTCATCAATATTCATATAATTTCAGAGAATTATTCCCAAAACCTTGACTTGTGCCCATTCCTGGAGGGCATACATTATTTGCTTATTTTAATAATGCTTTTAGCTGATAGCTTTTAAGCACCTTATTATAAACAAAGCAATGATACTTGAGTTTTTTTTACTCTTTTTCTTCTTTTCTTCATTTTTTTTCCATTCATGATGAGACATGAGTAATAATTATGCCAGCCCTCGGGGGTGAGCGTATATTAACATTAAAGTGAATTATGACACGATCAGACTGCAAATGAAAACTAATAGCTGTTTTATAGAAATGGGCCAAATTCAACTCTGGTGTAAATGGTTTCCGCTTTACAGAAGTCAGTAGAGTTGCACCACTGTTCCATTTGAGCCTTCCTATCTAATGTAAACTTGAGAGTTAAGTATCATCATGCTTATGTTTTACATTGTTAAGATAATAAAGTTGAAACAACATAATAATTGTTTGGTTTACATTTTAGGTATGCCTCTAATATTCCATGAAAGAATGGGAAAGAAACCACAAAGATGACTGGAATACACAGACCTAAAACACATGTAGGTTTCCTGACTCAAAGTATGCAGGGGAAAAGAAAAAGAATTTGAAAACTTCAAGGGTCTAACCAAAGATCATGAAAGTGGATGGGAGTCTTTCCATTTTTCTTTCAATGAGATTTAGATCAGGCTCCTTTGGGGAGTTATAATTAAGTTTATTTCCATTGTAAATATACAATTTGATATGTCAACTTGCATGACTATCATGAGAAAAGGGGAGATTATACGTTAAGTCACAGACCAAGTGAATTTCATGTGAAAGAAAAATTATGCTGTTAGTATTACTAAAATCTAAAGGGAATTAGGTTTGACAATGAAAAAATTCACAACTCTTAGCTACAATTACTATGTTTATTTCTTTGTGTAGTAGCTGTCTGTTGCATACACTAATTGGGGTGTTTCCCTCTTAAAGTTTGACCCCTTTGCGGGCTTTCTGTATACCTTTCCCAGGATTTTCAATTATGGTGTTAACTAACAAAAAGAAGTGTTTTTTAACACTGGATTAACTCTTTGGGAAGACAAGCCACCATAATTTGACCTCATAACCAATCAAGGTAAAGCCCTGGATGTGTAACCATATCTAGGTTACTAGTAAAAACCACTTGTTCCATGTCTCCATTAGAGTTTTCCTTGAAATAGCTTTTTGATATAGGAACACAAAAACATGAAACAAAGCATGAGTGTACTGGAGCTTCCTTTTGAACAGGCATAAATTAGGAACAGTCTCTGCTCTGCTAAGTACTAGGCATAAATAAACCAAGTTACATTTGTTACATTAACTGTGACATACCATATCTATATTCTTATTTAAATTATAAGATGGAGTGCATTCTTGGTACCTTTCTTCACACCAGCCATTTTGGCATAAAGAAAAGTGCCTTGTGCTTACAGAATAATACAGACGATTGACAGGATTTAATGGCTTCCTTCTGGCTTTAACATCTATGACTCTGTGCATTTAGGCAACTATACTCACCAGAAAAAGGGACAGAGGCCCAGGTCCTTAGTGTTATTTAGGGACCCAATCAATGATTTCTACAGGGGTTAGACACATGGGCCACGTCCCCACAAGCGGGAATGTGTCATTTGTGGTGCCTCAAAGCCTTTTGAGATGCTGCGAAATGCATACGTCACTCATGATTCTGTTTGTCACGCTGCATATTTGTAGTGCGGCAGCAAGATTAGCTACTGGGAAATCCCAGCATCCAAAACACCCACAGCAGAAAAAAGCAGGGTGGTGCAATATGGCTGCAGTGTGTGCTGCATGCTGTGGCTGCTGGCCAGGCTCCATGTGCCTGGATTCATGTGTCCCAGGAGGCCCCCAGCATCCTAGGTAAAGCTGCTGGGACCAGCCCAGGTGCTGGCCCCAGCCTTCCCTACTCCACCCAGGGCATTTTGTTGTGTGCCAGAGTGTGCCTGCAGGAACAAGTAGCAGTGGCACACATATGTGCTGCTATTATTTGTCCCTGGAGAAGTGCACGTTCCTGCTTGTGGGGACCTGCCCATGGGCCCTAAGGCTCATCACTGCTTTTTGAGTATCCTATTATAATTGTTAATATAGGACAATATTGAAAGAGACACTGAGTGAAATCTTATCTCCGTGGAAGTCAATGGGGTTTTTGTCATTGACTTGTGACATCATGTTAGTGCCCAATGGGAAAGTTGCCCAAGTAAAATAAGGAGAGTGTATACACTGTATTCAGTACTAAGTATTTATGGCTGTCAAGCTGGTGTGTTACAACAGCCACTAGGGCTAGGGACAGACATTTAAAAAGCCTGAGCCTGAATTGATTCAGTCTTTGCAGGTTAGTCTAACCTGGCTAGACTAAATCAGTTTTGTAACTGGACAGACATCCCAGAAATGCAGGCACATGCCTGCAGTGGCTCAGGCTAGAAGCTGGGGGGCACTAGAGCAGCCCTCCCTTCCTTTCCACAGCGTTGAGCTGCGGGGGGTGTTTCTAGGCCCTGGCAGGATACTCTGTTTATTCCCCCCCTCCTAAGCAGCCCGGCAGGAAATGTCTATCACCCCTAACTCAGTGTTTATCAACCCATTTAGAAAACAAAGCCTCTCTCCGTTAACTAATGGAACTCTTCTTAAACAGCTCTTCCAATAATAATAATATCTTCCAAGGAAGGATATTAAGCTACCTGTTGATTAACTCCAAAAAGCTTGTCTTGCTGTCATCTCCCACAGCATGGACCTTAGCTAGCATGTGGTCTGCTAGTTAATGCTGAGGTGTCTGTGTAAAGCAGAGGGGAAAGGGGAATAATCCCTTTTTAGCAGGGGGAAGCCAGGCAGCCGCTCTGTGCCTGCAAGTCTCTGCCAGAGCTCTGGCCAGGGAGCAGAGGGGAGGGGCCAGCCCTGCTGTGAAGCAGAGAGCTCTGCCCAGCCCAGAGAGCATGCTGGGATGCTGGGGGTGTCTGGTTTACCTTAAACCAGCAAGGGGTCTGGGACAGACATTGCATAAACTGGTTTGACCCAAATCAGTTAAGTCTGATACTACATGCAACCAGGTTTATTTCAAACCAGTTTCATCCGTTTTCAAACTGGTTTAATGTGCACTGAACATCTGTTCTGTTACAGGTTTAAACCAGTTTCTGATCGTTTTAACCAGTTTATATGTAATGTCTGTCCCTAGCCTAGAAGAAAAGCAATATGGTCAAGACAGAAATCATATCCCCATTTACTGATATGTATTACTGAAAATAGCTTAGATTATTTAAATCTCAGTCAGGTGCAGAGGTTTTATCATCTCTTTTCCTGGAGGAACAGGGACATTATGCAAAAGTGGTTCATCTTCACTTGTTTTCATTTCACAAATGCCCTTGAGACATCTGCTATCATACCCACTTATCACTTCCTGTAGCTGAAAACATATCTGCACTTTTCACAAAACCACAACTACATTTTCTCCAACTTAACCACAGCAATCTTAGCAACAAGACCACCAGATTCTGAATAGCTAAAGCGGGATGGTTTATACACACCCCAACCATGATGACAGTTAGGGCAGTACATATTTTTAATTACAGGAAATGGGAGGAAGAAGGGTCCTCCTGAGGGTTTTATTGTAATTTAAGTAGCCTGCCAACATGGAAGGAGCTGGAAGTGATGGTGGAGGTTGCAAGGAGTTTCAGTTCAATTGCAAACCCATATATCTGAGCCCTAGAACACAGCATGGGAGAAGGGCAGTCAGTAGTAATGGCAGAAGCAGAAGACAGCTCTTATCAGTCTCTTTTTTTTTTCTCATTGTTATCAGATTGTGACTGCATGGTAGTAGCTTATTTGGCAAATGACTTGTTGCTTTAGTCTAGCTTAACTTTCAAATGTGCCTCCCCTGTGATGGTAAACCTCAGATTGGATAAACACAGCTATGCATGCCATGAGAAGGCTCTTTCAGATTGGAAACTCTTGTGTCTTTAGTGTCTTTAGACAAATCATGCGTCTCCTGAGCATATTTCTTTTAAAACTTTGAAATTCCCTTTTCCCCTATGAGGAGACATGTATGCATTTTTTTGCTGGTATTACAGTGCCACACAGGACCTCCATCATCTCACACATTGTGAATGTTTGATTGATGTCTACTTTACTGACACATTTGACTTCCTTCTTGCTCTCAAACAACTTTGCAGTCAACCTCCATGCTGGCACCGCTAACTGAGCTATGTATAGCTCTCAGTATTGTGTGTTGTTATGCCTCCTACAGAACTTTGTTACATTTAGTGGAGTCACTTGGGATATAGATCAGCAGAAGATCCAGTAAAAAAAAAAATGACATTATCTTATGCCACTTTCACTGGAATGAAAATCTGTCTCGTTAATAGGATTTAGATTTTCACTAGCCAAATGGCTACTCCAGCCCTTTAAAAATCATTTCCTGTTTTAATCCATAGTACCACTGATTGTCTCTCTCTGCTGCTCTCGGAGGACTGCATGGGCCAGTGCAGAGTGAATAAAATGGGTGCTAGTTTGAATTGCCTGTGCTAGAAAATATGTAATAACACTGTCATTCTTAAAAGAGTTCTGCTCCAGCATGTTTAGACAGAAGACAAAGTATAGCACATGCATGCATTTGTCATCTTGCCCTGATCTCAAACAACATTGGCTCTGTTGTCAACTGTGAGAAAAGGAGGAAAAAAAAGCCTTGGAGGAGAGCCACACACTTATTTTTTCTCAGGTCTCCAACAAGCGTGTTGACTGTGTATGATCCCTGCTTTAAGAAAACAGACGGGAGCATCAGTGGAGCTCAGCAAATGATTTCCCTAACACTCATTAAACTTGCAATGCTCAACTAGGCAAGAGGAAAGCTACCTGCGATCACACTGAGCCTGTGATCATGACAAAGTCCTACTACTACTCATCTCCGAGGATTTGGTTCTTCTTGCCAGCCCTTTCAAGTAGGGAGCATCTATAGCCATCGTATTTGGTACCACATTGGGCTTGCCCTCCCACAAGTAGGATGTGGCAGGAAACAGGCTCTTGTCATTCCCTGTCCCCAAGGAGGCTTCTCTCACACAGTGTAAACTGGAAAGCTGCCCTTCCTCCCAAGCCAGCACCCATCTCAGTGGGAGGCTAAGCCCCTTTTCGTCTCTCCCTCCACACCCAACCCCTGCGGCATTTGCAAGCAGGGCAGAGCTGATTAAACCTAATCAGGAGTTTGCGAATCTGATTAAACCTAATAAGGAGTTTGCGAATCTTTTCCTGGCTATTTTGGGTTTCTATGCCCTCATCACACTGCTGACCACATCTTCTGTATGTTTTCTCTCCTGTGGAGTGGGTTAAATTGAGTACAGATGAAGCATGGGGTATAAAAACAGGGCCCAGAAGATGGCACTGTATGGAAAACTAGTGCCGCATAACAGCTCTGAGACCATTTCCCTTTCCCGTTGGGAAACAGTCTTACTTTTGACTATTCCTGTGATTGCCCTTTGAGGACTGTACAAGTGCCAGGTGACTGACTGCAGTGATTCTTTGCTTTGCACGGTGCCTCACCTCTCTCTCCCTCTCCTTCTCTGTTAATTATTTTTAGCTGGTCGTGGCAGCAGGTGTGAATAAGCAGCTCCTGCTATCAAACCTTCTCTGACCTCAGGAGACATTTCTCTCTAGTCCACCTCCTTGGTAGATAGTGCCTGAGTCTGCAATGCAGAGGTAGACTCTGGCTTTGCTACAGCTTGCTGTTATAATACATACAAGGATGGTGGGAAAGCAGGAGGAAGGGCTTGGAAGACCAGGTAGTCTTTCCACCACCCTCCCAGCGCCCTTCTAACTTCTACTTTACAAAGGTTTAGTATCAAGCCTCGTCTTCCCTACAGTCCACTCTGATTTATTCCCTTAAGAGAAATGCACACCAAAAAGGACAAGCGGCTCATAAGAGATGTGGTGTTTTCTTATATCACTGGCTGTTTATAATGTAGAGTTACATAGCTGGGTGTGTTTATTGACATCTCTCTACTTCTACACTGAAACAAAATGAAAAAAGCCTTCAAAAGTGTTATTATTCTTCTATTTCAGGCTAACCAATACATTTCCCCCTTGCCTTTTTTTTTCTCATGGATACCATAATAAAAATATTTGCTGAAATGCAACAAAAAGCAACCCCAAAACCCAGTTATGCTTTTCTCTCATCCTCTCTGCTTCTCTAATTTTGAGAGACAAACCTGGGTACTTAAATATAGTGTTTCAGTGATTCTGCTCTTCTTCTTCCCTTCTTATCAAGAGCTCTGTTTGTCTAAGGGTCTGAAGGACCATCAGCTAATAGCTAATCAGTTCAATTCTGGGTCATCAGTCTGAATCTCACCCAGATGTGTTGCAGCAAGGAATTAGATGGCTGTTTCAGTATTCCTTATTTGAAAAATTGATGGTCAAAGCTAAGGACAGGGGCATTTACAGATACTCATGAGGCTAACACCCAAAACACACTAGAACACTCAGAAGTCAAAATACTTTAAAAAGGGAAATGTGGTATCTTAATGCCCCACAGCAAACATGCACTAAGAGACAAGACAAGCTAGGAAGAAGTCTGCAATGGACACAGGTATCTATCCATATCAAATCCTAAGTGCATCTGATCTACTCTGTGAGAAGCAACTTTCCAAATGGTTTATGCCACTAACAATATAGTGCATTTTACCAACCCCCTTGCTGTTTAAACCAACGTAGCTGCAATTTAGAGAATGAAAATTGCTTAATGCTGATGTGGTTGATAGGACTAGAAGGCATCTAGCAGTTAAGTTGCATTCTTATTTTCTTTAAGAGGTGAAAAACATCCATCTCAGATGCAATTTTGATTAATCATTTAATGACCTAGCACATTATTTCCCCCCCCAAAATTGGTACTCTGTTACAGCTAACAGTCAAAGGAGGAAAAAAATAGCTCTCCCCCACTTTCTGCATGCATAAAAAAAAGTCTGAAAGGATTTTTTCCCCCACATCAGCAATTCAGCCCCTATCTAAAATGGAAGGCTACTGATAATCACAAATGCTCCATTTCTGAAGATCAGACCATGCAGGGGCTGATCTGTGCAAGGGACCCTTATGTTCACTGCAGTTGCAGTCTACGTAGAGCCCAATGGATGTGCAACCCAAGGGACAAGCTCTTTTCATGCCACTTAATGAGATGCAAAAGAAATCCTTGGGGAATGCAACTGCCAGAAGCCAGGTATAAAGACTGTGCAGTTACAGCCTAAACTTTTAGGTTTAGAAAGGCTGGATGGGATAAACATGCGGCCAAATGGCTTCTTAGTGGCAGAACCTGCCTTTAAAATGTTGGGATTTTTTACATGCAAACAATACAAAGCTACCCATCTCCTCTCGGTCCTTACTTAGCCTAAGCCCCAAGGAAAATAGAAATGCTAAGCTTTCTTCCTTTTATGCTTTAGGGTTATCCTCATTAACACTGCAATTAACCTGAGGGGAGTCCAGTCCTACTCTGCGGAAAGGCAAACACCTGTGGGAAGTTCTCTGTGAAGAGGGAACATGGCTCAACCCTTTCTGTGCTGGCTCAGGGACTGCAACCCTGTCAAATTCAACTGCAGTTTGATTCAAACCCTTCTCCCTTGTACACGGTGTTTTTTTTCTCCTTTTTAATTCTCCTCAAACACCTGCCTGGGCTTCCCAGGCACAGCAGCTTTATATATACATAGCATCACTCCTGATTAATACATATATAAGGGAGAGGAAATTCAGGCTCTTTGGGTTTTGTCCCCTTGCTTTTTAACCCTGGAGCTTCTGGTTCTGTTGCCTGTCAGGAGTGCCCATAAGGGACACTGGTGCACTTTCCAAAAAAACCCAACAACCCACGTGACCTTGGGATTATACAAGAATCAAACTTTCTTTTGTCTCCTCATCCAGGTGTCTGCATGTCTGCAGCAGGGAATCTGGCCAGCTCTCAGCAGCCGCCTTTCCTCTAAGAATTGCAGACTGAAGCAAATTCCCAGCTTATTAAAAAATAGTTTTGTTATTTTGCCATCTTGTTTATTCTGCAGCTCCATGGTGCTCTTCAACCTGCTTCCTTTCTCCTAATTTTGCCTCTGGCTTTTTTAAAAGTTGAAAAAAAAAATGAAGTTTTTTCTTTTTCTCAAATTTTTGAGCGTCATAGAGTGCTCCACTGCCCTTCTCTAATGATGGAGAGGAGCCCCAGTGTCCTTGAGAAACAAAGCTAGCATTGGCAATGTGTAGGAGGTGCACACGGATGTCCACGACCTCCCTGAGCTTGGTGGTGCACCCCTTACAAAAAGGTGTGGCTAACACTGCTGGCGGTGCCTGCGGGTGGTTGCCGCTCGCCACTCGCCCCCCTCGCCACCGATGGTGTCTGCGGGCAGTCCCCGATCGCTGCTGGCCACCGCTGACACTGCTGGTGGCATCCTCGGGTGGTTGCCGACCACCAGTTGGTGCTCACTACCCCCCTCTGCCACTGACAGCACCGTGGCCGCCTGCAGGAGCTGCCACCTGCAGGAGCTCACTGCTTGCTACCGCCACGCTCCTGCCACCCACAGTGCCACCGATGCCTGCAGGAGCTCGCCGTGCCCCCCCAGCCTCTGGGGGCATGCAGCATTCATGAAGGCTAGGCCTGACTGAAGGAGGGAAGGCCTGGTGCTCTATTGGATTTATTCACTAAGTGCACCTGTACACGAGCTTGGAGGCTGCTTTGACACACTGTAATTACAGCGCTGCAGAGCAGACTGTGTTAATTGAGTCTGCTGGAGTGCGGTAATTACTGTGCTCCAGCCAGCCTCCATATCTCATGTATCAGCATCCCTGTGCTTCAAAAGGGTGGCGGCGCAAGCTTTAGTTCAAGTGCCCTCACCGCCATTTTGAAGCACGGGGATGCTGATACACAAGATGCTGCAGTGATTTAACTAGAGCAGCTCTTGGAGCTGCCCTAATGAAAGCACTGTCCTTCCCCGCCCCACCACCTCCGGAGCACATGTAAAAGTGCCCTAAGCTGCACAGGGACACTTAAATGAGTTGATTTAAATGAACCGAACATGAACAATTTAAAGTAGATTAGTTATAGTGCATTAAGCCGGTGTGAGGAATCATTTTGTTTAGAATTAAAGTGGTCTTAATTCAAATTAACTTCTAGTCATTTCCTGGCTATCCCCATATAGATTAGTCCTTAGTCCTGCAATCCTCCAGTTGGTGTCTTTGCCTTGTATTAAAACTGCAGGCAGTTTTCCTTGCTTTTCAAGTTGAAAACCAGTTGACCTGAGATCCAGAAACATGCTACTTGGCACTAAAGCAAAATGCAGAGTAGAACGAACTAGCCAGGCGGAGAGGCCTACTGATCCTCCAAACTGACTGTCTTCATTTTTTGTTTAAATTATGCAATATCCTTTTTAAGTCTGAGCATGGGATGCAGAAGAGTTCGTACCCTTCGAATGCTGAATAAGAAGGATACATTTAAAATATATATATTTTTAAGTGTACTTGGGAAGGATTCCTTGAATAAATGAAAGGCCAATGTGAAATGTGATCATTAATCATAAAAATGGCACAGAGCCTCCCCTCTTCAGCAAATATAACTGTTGCGTAGTTATTTGCAGTTTCATTTAACTGAGTTTTGCAACTTCATTTCACAACTTTGCTTTCTCTTACTTGTCGATTTTCAAGAATCCAATTGCCTACCCCTTTTCAAATTCTAGTTAGGCTTCTGAATGTAGATCTTTGTATTCCCCTAATTCTAGCTTTTCATAACCATTCCCCATACCACGTATCTTTACTGCCCCAAGCTAGGAGATTTGAACAGCACATCCAGTGATATTGTTTGAATAAGAGAGTTACACCTCCCAATCATAACACATTCTTATCCTTTTACATAATGCACTGAGCCAACAGCCTGATTCAATCATTGACAGTCTTTGGCATCTCTTCCTTTCACAATCAGCTATGGTTTTTAATTCTGTATCCATTAAGGCCTTTGCATTTTTCCTACTATAGCTTAACATAGCCACAAAGATTCTTGTCAGTCAACTGGTTGACAACACTGTTTTGGTAAACTTTTCAACCGACCTGAAATGCTAGAACTTGAACAGGAGGGAAGCACGTCATTCTGTCCTAATGGTCCAAATGAATTAAGCATACAGCTGGAAATCCAAATGTGTATGAAGGAAGGAAAAGTCCAAAAGGTTTCTACCAAGAAGTATGATGTCATCTTGATCATAGCCTATTTCTGGAACTAAGCTGTGAAGCCCATGATACATTTTGACACATAAATGTTGCCAAGTAAAACTGATAATATAGAATTGTTAATATGGTTACAGCTGAATGTTTTTCAGATAAGGAGTTAAACTCTTATAGGCAATATAGTATTTGCGGAACGTAGCACCTAGTTGTTTCTATGCTTTCATTGGCTCTGGAACTATTTCCTATCATATTTAAATAGAGAGACTAGATTATTGGGTACCTTAAGAACAATGGGTTGCTTAATGGTCTTACGGCGCTTATCTTATGTCAATACAAAAGATTTGCGTTCCTAAGGCTATGTCAAGGGCAGTGAAACAAGGGCTACATTCAGTGAAATGGGCATTTGTTTATTCTTAAATGCCCATTTAAGTATCTTTTTTTGGGTCTTGAACATGCCTACACAATGCAGTTAAACACAGATAATTTTTCAAAAAATGGTGCCCACAGGGGAAGTTGAACCTGAGAGAAAATAATAAAGGTTATTATGCCTAATTTATTCTAGATAAGAGCAAGGGTAAAACTGCTTCCTCATCTCTTTGTCATGGCAAAAATTCTCCGACAATAACCTTCCCTTTTGTACAGCATCCTTCACATGAGCTCTATTCCTGAAAGCTTTACTGGGCTCCATAACACAATTACTCTTAATTACAGGGTTATTAAGAGTAAGTAATACCAAAGAAAAAGACATGCTGAGAGGGGCGCAGGTAAGGAAGAAAAGGAACGTGTTTGACAGTGATTAGAAATGCAACGGAGAAAGGCTGGAGCCAAAAGACATGAGAAGGCTGCTATGGATAGCAGCTGTATGGGAATCGTCTCTCAAACCAGGAGTGCCCAGACTGCGGGGAGACACAGTGGAGAGCCAAAGGAGAAAAGGCCAAGATTTTAAAAGAATTCAGATATTGCTCTCTCTGTGTTACAACACTCAAGGGCCGGATTCTTACTGATGTGTAACTGCCATATGATGCAGGTAGGCGTCTTCTAGGATTTTCAAGAGTTTAAGCCCCTATCATCTATTGAGTTTGGCACTCTCATACATCTGAATATCCCACCTTTAAAGTCTGGGCCTAAGATGAAAAGTCAGCCCTTGAGTCCATACCCAAGTGGCTTGTTCTCCTCGCCTGCGCCAGCCAAGCCCTTTCCTTTTTTAAATTTATTTATTTAGTAGGTAAGTATTAAGTAGACGCAGCTCCATTGACCTCACTGGAGTTGTAGCTGTTTTCAGGTAGGGCTGAATTTGTCCCATCATATTAAAAAAAAAAAAAAAGTATGGCTAGGTGTATCCTCTTAATATTGATGTGCAGCTGCTGATATGTTATCACCTGAAAGCCCCCTGCTCTCCAGTCCAATGCACATCAGTGGACCAACGGGCCCCACTGACCAAACTGGGGTTTGGTAAGGAGGCGTAAGCATCTTTCACATGTATCTGACTGCAGCATTCATTTGCAGTGCTCAGGGGTAGATAGATAAGCATAGGCTGATTCTCCCTTGTGTAACAAGTCACTGCAATCTGAGTCACCAGAAGGCAATTTGCATCTGGGGTCAGCCGGTTTGCATGGAACTGAGGGCAGGGGCTGGGCAAAGGAACCAATTGCATGTTGGTTGTTCTTCATTAGCCAGGCTCCAGGCAAAGTTTAGGGTCCCCTGAGGACAAGCATGTTGTCCTGCATTCCTTGATGTACAGTACTACACCCACTTGCCACCCTGGCTCCTAACCTGGCACTCAGTCACACTGAGGTTCCTTACCAGAAGCAGAAGGCGCCCCATCACTCCTGTCCCGTGTACTGACATATCCTTTGCCTTTTCTCTCTAGCAGGGATTCCCAAACAAAGGGTCACAGGCTCAATGTAAGCATGACAGTGGGATGCCAGAAAAAAAACAAATGATTCTTCCTTATCCAAGATACAGTATTAATTCCAGCTGAATGGCTAGAGGATCCATCAGCGCTGCCAGGTCATCTCAGTCCTGCCCTAAGCTTTATCTTATATAGAGCTGCTGTTTTTAAATCACTTTAAAAATGACCTGGCTTTAACTACAGGGCAGCTTCCCCTGCTTGAGCTTAGATCTGTAAGCAATCAGTCACTGGGTTTACAAGGTACAATTACATCCACTTGCTTTAGCAAGCATATTGCCTGCTGGCGTCTTGCCCAATTCGAGAGGCAAGCCACTCCAGACCAACCCATTCCCGAGATGCTGAGTCTATTTGTTATGCACAACATTATCTCAGGGATTACAGAATGGCAACTGGGCTGTTTGTATTCATTAGTGGAAGGAGGAAGCCCATCTAGTGGTATGAGTCTTGTCCCGTGTGTGAGCAAACAGTCAGAATTGACACATGTGAGTTTATATTCTGAAAATCTATTTGGCTTGGGGGCATTCACTCCCTTTGGTGTTTGTTCACTCAAGTGTGCACAGAAAGGCTGTTTTTCCACAACTGCCATGCGAGAAGGCTATTTGCATGTAAATAAAAATAGCTGGTATGCATTGTTCAGATGTCTAATGTTTATGAAGGCCCAGTGGGACAGCAGAATGAGTATCATGATGATTTTTGGTCCCTGTCACTGGGATATCTGAAGATAACTGGCTCCTAGAGGTTGCTCTTTGTGATACACCATTATTATTAGCTCTTTTGTATGGATGGGGAAGTGGGACAAAGAAACGTGCAATTACCTGCCCAAGATCACATGGGAAGCCTGTAGCACAGACAGGAATCCCACTCATGTCACCTGAATCACAGTAGTAAAAGTTAGAACCAAAAAGTCCTCCGAATGAGAGGGAGTAAGCAGCAGGGACTCAAAGACAGAGCTGCTTCAGTGACTTAGAAACCCGAATCCTCTTCCCTAAAGAAATGTAGGCATTTAAAATGGGAAGTCCTTACTTAAAATTACATTACTTTTGCAAATGGAATTGGAGTCTTAAACATAGATGCTTTTAAAAACCATACTTACAGTTAAATCTAGCAGTCCATAAAAAAACCTCTAGCTTGAAATATGTTTATAAAAGCTCTTTCTTGAACATTTACCAGTAAGAAAGGATCTGGCCCTCTTAAGCGTACAATAAAAATGAGTAGAGCTACAGTAGTGTGTAACAGCTATGGAAGGAGAATCAACCCCACTGCCTGCCAATATTGAATTCACCGACAGAGGAAGGTGATTAATGATTCACATCAGCTTTACAATCAGAAGCAGAAAAAATATGGAGGAGTCTGCTCAGCAGGACTTTTCTGGCTCTACTTGCAATGGTGCCGTGTGTTTCAGGCCCCTGAATTAAGCTACCTTCCAGCTTTAATAATATCTTCTCTTCACTGCTAAGAGCCTACCTTTTCTGTGGGACACATTCAAAGTCCTCTGAAGTCAAAGAGAGTTGTTCCATTAACACCAGTGAGCACTAGATCAACCCCAACATTGCCAAAAGCCATCTTTTTGCCTCTTGTTCCATAGTCTCCATCTTTCCTACTGTCTGGCCTCCCGCCAGCTAATGAGATTCCTATTTGTGCAACAGTAATTCAGTTGAGTTTAGGTTTTCCTTAGCTCTTTCTGACCTTTTCAAAGCAGGGACTTCACCATCCTGATTTGCAGGGGACCTTGGTACAGATGCACTTTTGTGCAAGTGTTCATAAATATAAAGCATATTTCCCTTTGTGTCTTCAATTCTTCTTTAACACGTACTCAAAAGACATGGGGAAGGTGTTTGGCTTCAGGTCTGGGAGGAACAGCTTCTTCAAGAGCTAGTGATGTCTGATACCTACAGAATAAGTGGAAGGGACACCTGTGTAAACATTAGGCCTGTGCGAAGCGGCTAGTACTCGCTTTGGATTTGGATTTGGCCGATTTGGGGGACAGTGATTTGATTTGGTGATTCCAAAGATTCGGAGAGCTTCGAATCGATTAAGACCTTTTTATTGGTCCTCTGTTTCAATTCAGATTCGGAGATTTGGCCACCCAATCCGTCCGAATCTCCTCCAAACTGAATCAGCACCCGAAGCTTCGCACAGCCCTAGCAAACATGTGGCCGTGTGTAAGGATAGATGCATGTGCTTTTTCTCTGCTGTCAAGAGGAAAGCGAGAGCTGTATCTTTTCCTCTACTAAATGGGTTAATTCCCAATTGTATTCATAAAATAATACATCAGCACAGAGTTTTTATTACACACAAGTATTTTTATGTGCCAGGCAATCAGGATGCATAGTGGAAATGATATCTTTTATTAGACCAACAAGGTTTTTGCAAAAAAAGTTCTTTAATTGTAAGCTTTCAGGCACAAACACCCTTCCTCAGGCATTGGAGAAAAGATGGTAAAAGTTCTCCTGGGTAGAATTGAAAGTTCATATTTCATAGTATTTCACAGAGGAGTCAATAGATGGAAAACGCCTCTGGCAGTCAGTTCATAGCTGGTATCATGCCTCTCACCTCCTGTGAGGATCTGTGGTGATGCAAATTTATGTGCCAGGAGCATTTACAGTCTTATAGTCTTTAGTAATCGCTCTTAATTGATTATTCCTTTTTTGTGAATTATTTGGTATTGCTGCATTGCCAAAGGGGCAAACCAGGTTCTCATCTCCATTGCATTGGTGCAAATTCAATGAAACAAAATCTGGTCACAGTTATAGGAAATGTGGAGTAATTCCATTGACTTCAGTTACTTACAGTAGCACAGTCGAGATCAGAATAGAGCTTATGATCTCCTCTTTTGGGGAATCAGTGATCTTTTAATCTCCTTCTGGATGGATAGATTATTTTTAAATCTCATCTTTATACCTTTGGTTTCAGAAGGGCCAATGTGCACCCCATACTGAAACCTGCTTCTAAACATGCCAAACTGGGCTTGACCACTTCAATTCCCAGGAAGGATCAGCTGGTCCCAGCTTTCACGGCCACAGGACCGTTGTGATTGCATTCCATTTTCTTGCAGCTCAGAAGGGTATGGGAGAAAATACTGTGATAAGGCGGCCGAATGTTTTTATTGTCAGGTCAACAAAATATTTTCTGCCTTCACAGACTGTGGAAGCACTTAGCATGCAGCATCCTCCCAGTTTTGGAAAATACTCGAAAACCACCAGCAGAGTCTTGTTCTTCCTTTTTTTAGCTACATAACGAAAAAGCAAACAAGAAATATGCTGATTCTTAAATCGACTCAATTTTTCTTTTTCTGAAGCAATTTAATGTCTTAGCTTTGATCTGATACCAGAACCCAAAGGACTTACTCGCTATTTCTAAATAATGAGTCTAATGTTTAGGCTCTAAGCCTGAACTTTTCTGGTTTTGGAAAAAATGTGACTTTACATAAAAGTCCTTTGATTAAGAGATCTGCAGTCAGAGGAGTTTTCGATACAATAATGAAAAGGCCTTTCAGATTGCTAATGCGAATACTGCTCAGCACGATATTACTGAAGAAGGGAAGAAGCCGACAGAACAATCACACTATTAGTCTTTGCTTTGCCAAGTGTTGTGTTAGTCATGTTTCTGGTGAAATGTCACAGAAATGGCAAAGGGAGGTCCCACCTCTTACAGGGTGATAGATGCATGACGAGGGCACCCTGAGCTGGGTGGTCTGTGGCACCCGCTCATACTTTTTTCATGTTGCATTCAGGGTTTAAGAGTCGATTGCTATGCAGAAGGAATTCACTTAGTGTGGAAACAGAAGCAGTTTCCTGAGACTGTCACTTCAGTCCTCTTTGCAACGCAGGCTGTAGAAGACAGCCATGGGAGTCTCTTCAAAGCAAATCATAGCACAAAACACAATGTTTCTGATGCTGTATGCCGATGCTCAGTCCCCTAATGTCATATGCCTGTCCCAGGATAAAGAGCCATAGTTCTCTGCTTCCTCATATGTCAAGTGGAGTGTGTGATGCTCTCCTCTGTTAAGTGTCATGGCTTAAGGGCTAAGGATTTTTATTAGTATGCAAAACTGACACCTCTCTCTGCCTGGAGACTTGAGGCCCAGCTGGTAGCACAGGAGTCTACAAAGCATTACTCGTGCCAGTGCTCCTCGCTCTGGCATTGACTCCAATGGGATTCTTTAAGAGTAGGTGAGGATAGATTATGTAAAGTGTCTGATCTCAGTTTACATCCATGTAAATTGGGACTAAATCCATGGGCTCCAATGGATTTTCACCCGCACAACTGAGATCAGAATATGGATCTCACTACTGCGTGTGCTGCACCATTTCTGAAAGGGAAAAGTCCTCTGAAATGTATTCCTTGCCCCTTCTCCCCTCCCTCCCACATCTAAGTATTTCAGGGCACGGCAATGGTGTCTGGTGAAGAGAGGGGTTTTGCGGCTTAAGGACAGTGCAGCACATGAGGAGTTAAAATGAGAAGGCATATTGGGTTTGGAGATTTATTGCTTTCCTCCTGCTATATTTGTAAAGCTCATCATTACAGTCAGGCAGCCCACACCCCTGCAGCTGTCTGTGCATTTTTTCCTCATTCTAGAGTTGTACTTTACTTAGGAAATTATAATTATTAAAACACACAAGGTCACGCTCTAGATGAACTTGGAAACAGTTCAAATATGTTTCAGGTTTGAAATGATTTTGCAGCTACGGCCAAGTGGTGATTTCATAACAAAGGAATGGTTAATTTCACACTTCAGATAACATTTCCCCCGGAAAGCAGTAAAGCATGTTGGTACAGAAAGTATTAAAGGTCAAAGAGACTGGAGAAACACAATCAGTCATTAGTCCAGATAATTAGATATTAAAAGCAGACCTTGAAAAAAAGCATATTCTGTTTGAATGAGCTGATGCTTTTTCCTTATCGTGAAGATCAGCCTTTTACACTTGCTTTTCCATTCAGAAAAGGTAGACTTTGCATTAGTGGAATTCCTAATGAGACACAGCTCAAGCAGCATAGCAGCAAATATCTGTTTCCACCCACGGCAATATTTTAAAATATTCGGGGCTTGGGTGATTAGGCAAACCTCATCAGGGCATAACGAGGTGTGAGAGCTGCAAAACTGTCTGCTGAAATAACTCACAAAACACACAGCAGCATCTCACTGAATGACTTTCCTCCAGTGCCTTGTGATTCTCTGTGGGAACCAGTGACAGGTGGTCATGTCCTCTAAAGCAATCTGGATGTAAATGAATCGCTGCACCTCTCTGCGGCCAGGCTGGGGTTTCGATGAAAGCAACTTTTGAAATATCAAACAGCCTTTGTACCAACAGCATCCTGAACGGCTTTTCTTTCCACGTAGGTGAGATTCACCGCCAAAACAAGTTTATCTTTTTTTCTGGGCAGGGGAAAAAAAAAAGCCTTCGTTAATCCAGAGTTCAGGGCTGAGGAGGCTTATCAGCAACCTTTCAAAAGGGACTTAAAAGAATGTTTCATATTTTAAATATAAAAAGAAACCCGGTTCTGTCTTCACAGGTACAGCCATTCCACGTTAATGCTGTGCGTTAAAACCCGCCTTCTGCACTCCCCCTTTAGAGATGACAAAAGCACAGCCAAGGTCAACCCAATTGCCTTAACTCTACCCCTGTAGACATTGGTGTTCTCATTTTATCTTAGATCTGGAGAAAACCCTGTCCTTGTTCAGTTTGAAGATGGAGAACTGGGAGTCTGAAACACAGAGAACTAGCTTTATGGTAGTTTTTATGAATACATTCATCAGCGCACCAACCATTCTGTCCTCACCAAAGTGTGATGTCATGATCTTAGCTTGGAAGTCGGGATCGGCGGAGTTCCTAGTTTGGTGAGTGTGACGGCACGTGTGATCTTTGTGAACCCTGAAAAGTTGATACCTCCATGATGCCACTTGTCTAATAATCACCATTTGTTGCTATGGCTTGCACATGGGGATGGGGAAATGTGGCATCTATACAGTCACTGTGGGCCAAATTGCAGCTGGTTCTTTTTGGGAGCATGTATCATTGGACCTTAACTCTGAATAGCGATGTATGTTGATCCAGGTATTTTTTATTTTAATTTGAAATGGCCTTTTAAAGTCTTTCTTTCTAAAAAAAACAATAGTTCCTTGTGACTGTTCAACCTTAGTCTCAGCATTTCTCTTGCTTTATAATTTCCATTTTTCCTTAAATTAAAAAGAAACTGAATAATAGCTCAGTCACCAGAAATTTTGCACTCAGACCACATCCATGTGCTTGCATGCTAACACCTGTCATGTACAGGGAAGCTTAGCTATGCCCGCATGCAGATGTTAGCACATATGTCTGTCTGCATGGCAACACACATCTGCACACATACAGAGTTTCACCTGCATATGCTGATATGTAGCCCCACACTCACACAAAAACATCCAAACACCTGCTTGCTCACCCATCCTGGTCACACACATGAAGATGTGGATTCACCGATCTGAGGTTCATACTCACAAGAAAAACATAAATCACAATAATATCCAGTGTGGCAGGACAAACAGAGGGCCCGATCCTGCCTATGATTACTAAAGCCAGCAGGTGCCACGCAAATGAACCAAGGACTTAGTCCCTCCTCTTTTTATCACTTAAATCCCTGCCTCTCTGCTCCCTCCGTAAGTGGGGATAAGCGTGAGTGAACATGGTGTCATCTGGTTATGTGGGTGTGGGGATCACACTTGGATTTCAGAGGGTTGGCAGCTACTTAGATTCTCAGCAGCTTCCAGGCTCTCTTTTCATCCTGAACCTAAGGGGTGAATGGCAGCAGAGTTCAGGAGGATTTGCAAATGAGCTCAGAGGAGCTTGTTCCTGAGAATTTGAATCTCTGGCAAATCGCCCACAATAGCTGATATTTTCCAGTTTATGTGGGAGGGAGTTTTCCAGCTATGCATATTCTGAACGCCCGTAACCACCGCATTATATTAATGCTCGCTCTTGGAACGGAGTATGATTTGCCTTCCCCAGAAATGTTCTTGGGACCTACAAGTGGATTTCCTCTCAGTCACAGCAGGACTGTTCTGCCTTTTCCAGTAAAAAGTATGGCGATTCTAGCTTTGTTGCACAGGAGACTAATTGTTTCTTGCAGAAATTGGCAGAAAAAAGGGGTAAATCACAGAGGATAAAGAACAGAAGGTTCTTTTACAGGTACCAGTAGATATAATTTATAGAGAGTAACAATTTCATAGATTTCATAGATTTCATAGACATCAGGGCTGGAAGGGACCTCGGAAGATCATCGAGTCCAGCCCCCTGCCCAAAGGGCAGGAAGTCAGCTAGGGTCATAGGATCCCAGCAAGATAAGCATCCAGTTTCATCTTGAAGGTGTTCAGTGAAGGCGCTTGAACCACCTCCGGTGGCAGGCTGTTCCAGACCTTGGGGGCTCGGACAGTAAAGAAGTTCTTCCTTATGTCCAGCCTGAAACGATCTTGAAGTAGTTTGTGACCATTC
This sequence comes from Alligator sinensis, assembly GCF_000455745.1. Classification (NCBI taxonomy): domain Eukaryota; kingdom Metazoa; phylum Chordata; order Crocodylia; family Alligatoridae; genus Alligator; species Alligator sinensis. The sequence continues at coordinate 262,149 of NW_005842677.1, read as the reverse complement.
GACCTCGTCATCCCTTGGGGCGCTCTGGTGAACAAACGTTCCCCCAGATGCTGGTGGTCACCCCTGATAAACTTGTAGGTGGCCATCAGATCACCCCTGAGCCTGCGCTTTTTCAGGCTAAAGAGCCCCAGGGCTCTCAGCCTGTCATCGTAGGGTCTGCTTCCCTGACCTCTGATCATGCGCGTGGCTCTTCTCTGGACACTCTCAAGCTTCTCCACATCCTTTTTGAATTGTGGAGCCCAAAACTGGACACAGTACTCCAGCTGCGGCCTCACTAAGGCCGAGTACAGGGGGAGAATGACGTCCCGGGATTTTCATCATTTTTTTTTGTTTTTGCAGATTTTTCTTCTGTATTGACTTCAGCAGTTTCAGCTTCTGCCTTTCATTTCAGAACAGTACCTTTTAGCAATAAATACCAATCCATTTTCATCCTGTAATAGCATGAAAAATATTGAACTCACCAGCAGAATAAGCTGTACTGCACAAATGTTTCTTGCTAAGTGGGTACTTTACATAGGTTTTTCACCAGTTCCAAGGGACGCCCCTGCCCATTATGGGACAGGAAGGCCTGGGTGAGGGAGATTCCTTACCCTCCATTAATGCTGACCTCAGGAAGGAACATCTTGAGAGGCTGGACACCTTCAAGTCATTCGACCCTGACAGTTTACACCCCAGGGTACTCAAGGAGCTGGCAAGCATCATAGCTCAGCCCCTGGCACGGATCTTTGAGAACTCCTGGTGCTCTGGTGAAGTGCCCGAAAATTAGAAGGAGGCCAATGTGGTGCCTATCTTCAAGAAAGGGAGAAAAATGGATCCGGCAAACTACAGGCCCATCAGCCTGACCTCTATCCTGGGGAAGTCTTGGAAAAGATTATCAAAGAGGCCATCCTTAACAGACTAGCTGACAGCAATATCCTGAGGGATAGCCAGCATGGGTTTGTTGTGGGT
>NW_005842677.1:246417-260823 GCF_000455745.1 Alligator sinensis | reverse complement strand
CAATGTTGCCCCTGCTTTTCCTCCGGCTCCCCACATATCTGAAAAAGGACTTCTTATTGTCCTTGATGCTCAAAGCTAGCTGGAGTTCAGTTGCAGCCTTGGCTTTCCTGGTCTGGAAACCAATTCATGGTTTCAGAAACCATGAATCCCAAAGTGAAAAATAAAGGGAGAGGCCGGATACTTAGATGTAATGTGTGTATGCAACTCTCTTGCCTTTACGTGGGCGTGGATTTCAGGGAAACCAGTTGAGGATCTGCACAGGAATTTCTGTTTTCCAGACTGAGCATCTTGCCACCTGCACTTTGCTGTCTGAGTATGTCTTGCTCATCTTGTCTTTTATAAACAAAAGGACTATTATCTTCAATATTTCATCTTCACGTCATGGACGAAGAATGTCCTTAGAAAGAAGTGATAATAATGACAACAGGCTTTTTAAATACCAGAAGCCCAAACCAATCCCTCATTTAACTCCATTGATTCAGATGGAACTATTCCAGGCATGATTTTGACCCCCCTGTTTCTTGTTCAGTGCCAATTCAGTGTGATTTCTATAAGAGTTTAGAAGCAGAGCTGAGAAAAAAATATTTGCCAAACATTTTCCCAGCCAAACTTGAAGATGTACTGACACCAAAACCCTTTGGGCATTTTTACACATGCAAGCACTGCAGCACCGGGTGCTTTGAAAAATGCCCAGTGCTGTGACAATTATAGTTGTATAAGCGGTGAAATGCACGTCAGCACTGAGAAAACGGCGGCGGTGCACTTTTGAACTAAAACACATTGGAGGTACTCTAGTTTGAAAGCACATCGCCACCATTTTCTGTGCGCTGACATGCATTTCACCACTCATACAATTGTAAGCGTCACAGTGCAGTTCACTGCAGCTCATGTGCAGATCTCCGGTGCATCGTGAGACAGAAAAGTATGTGTATAAATGCCCTATGTGAATTCATCTCAGTTTTGACTCAGATCTCACTTATGTCAGCACAAATCATAAGTGATTGCACTCATGTCAATGGACTAAACAGTTGTAAACTCAAGGTGGAAGGATGATACAGATCCCATTGGGGTAGATGGGGACTGATTGAGAACACATGCTGAACTACTTAATCTGAGTTGTTTTCTGCATTCACATCTTTGCAACCCTACTGACACTAGGGCTTGGGACAGAAATTACACATAAACTGGTATAAGTGATCAGAAACTGATTCAAATCTGTAACACAACAGAAGTTCAGTGCACATACATTGCTTTCAAAATGACTGAAACTGGTTTAAAATAAACCTGGATGGATTATTTTAGTATCCGAGTATTTAAATATCAGAGTATCTTAGTATCTAAGGGCATTTATACATGTGCTCTGGGTGTTGGGGGGACACTTTAATTAGAGTGGCTCCGAGAGCTGCTCTAATTAAAGCACCCAGAGTGTCACATGTATGGAGGTGGGGGCGCTTTAACTCATCAAATGAGCTTTAGTTAAAGCACCCGTGCTGCCGTTTTTCAGTGCAGGGACCACAGGCGGTGGAAGGCCGGAGCTAATGGAACTTAGTCCCTCCCAAACACAGGGTAGCAGTGGCAGTGCCGAGGGCCGCAGGGCAGCCTGGGTGTGGGCTTCTGGTGGCTAAAGCAGGGTGGGGAGCAGTGTGCACAGACAGAGACATGCAGCCACAACCTGCAGCAGCCCGGCGGTGTGTAGAGCACTGCCCACCACCACAGCATGCAATTCTGTCAAGGGGAAAGGGTGTGTGTGTGTGTGTGGGGGCGGGGGGGCAGGCAGATCTAGGCTCCCATGGAGAAGGAGGCAGAGGTAGGGGAAAGGGCCAGGGTGAATGGGGCCCCAGGGCTGTGGCAGGTCATGGGACTCTTGGAGCCCAGGCAATTCATCCAGGGGCATGAGGGAAGGGCTCCCACCACTGTGCACACCCCAGCGGAGGCCCAGGGGACACATGCCCCCTGGATCTGTGCACAGGGCAGAGGTGGGCTCTGTGCCCCATTGCCTCTACCTTGGGAGTGGCACAGCCCACTCCCTCTCTTTGGGGGCATCAATCTTCCCTCCCCCACACTTCTTTCCTATGACAGACTTACCTGCTTGGGGGAGGGGGGGGCAGTGTGCATGCACACTCAGTCCCCCCAAATAATATTTTTCCCTCCATCTATGGCAGGGACACTGATACACGTGACACTGGAGTCTGCTGGAGCACGGTAATTACCATGTTCCAGCAGACTTGATAAATTAATTACAGCACGTTGGAGCAGCCTTGCTGCATGTGTATAGATGCCCTATGTATCAGTCTTAAATACTGATTTAGGTGAAATTGGTTTATTCAACTTCTGTCCCAGATCCCCTCCAGACTGAAGTTCACTCACAGTCCCTTGGCATCTCAGGATGTTTGCACCTCTCCTGAAAACACTCCTTTGAAGGGTGGTAGACTAGCCTTGGGCCATGTTGTGTGCTCCAGCTGAGAAGGGAGGCATGCTCTAGCACTGCCCCTTGGAGCGCCCCCCATCCCCACCAACTTCTGGCCTGGGCCACTGCAGGTATGTGGCTGCATTTCTGGAATCAAAAGTGAATGTCTGTTCATTTGCTTATTGGGTCAGTCTACACTGCTTAGACTAACCTGCAAAGACTGAGCTGATTCAGCCTCAGGCTTTTTGACTGTCTGTACTTAGCCTGACTGACTTGCATGGACATACCAGGGATGTCTTAGCTAAATAATAACCAGATTTCTTTTGTGAAAGTAGTGTGGTGTGTAACTGCATTGTGCACCAATCCATATCAAAGGCAGAAGCAGACAGACATCCAGATTTGGAAATGGTCACTTTTTTCCTGGATTTCCTCTCTCCTTGGCTGCCAAGATTCAACTGAAAAATAAACACCCATCACCCTGCAACACAAGTTTCTGTCTGGGAATATCAGTGACTTGGTGAATGACATCAAAAGCCCAGGTTTCTGTGTACTGCATTGCACAAACATTAAAAAGACCACAATCTTTTGTGTCTCTCATGAAAATGATATGACTTGCAGAATGTCTTAATGGCTAGTGACTCCCACAATCTCAAGCCAAACCATCTGCTTCCCACTTCTCAGGACAGGTGCTGAATTTGATCAGATCCAGATCACTGTTCCAATGGCTGAGATGCTAAATTTCCCCATTTATTGCCCACTGAGAATCCCTCAGCGTCTTGCATTGGCTTGTCATACATGAGAATTCCTATTTGATATTACTGAGGACTGTGACTCTGTAGTGAGGGAGAAGCAGAATAGCTATGAAGAGAAGAAGAGCAATGTGTTCGTGCCAAATGAGATAGCTCTGACTGAGGGCACACCACTAAATATGTTCAAGAGAGGAAGAACCTAAATGAGTTACTTGCAGAACACATTCAGGATTGCCCATTGCCATCTATGTTGCTTCTCTTCCAGGATTTGGCATGGGTAGAGTGGGAATGTGTGGGCTGGGTGTCTCTTGGACAGAGGTGGTGGAGACAAGCTTCATGTGCCCTCCACATAGCCACTCTTCAAAGAGTAAAAAGCAGCAGCCTGTATTTAGTATGACCAAACAATGTACTGTGACCTGGAAAAATGCACAAACAAAATAGGTGATATGGATATGATCCTGATCTCTGCTGGAAATCAGGACCAGGAAGTTAACCAATTGTAAAACAGATCTAAATGAGACAATAATATGGTCTTACATGGTTTTAGCAGAGGCTGTAAAACCAGCCTGTGCAACTGGTGTATTCCTTTATTCATTTATAATGAACAACTTTTGGATTCCAGTTTTGCTGGTGGAGTCTGGGAGAGATGCTTAATAACATCTGCAGGTTGGACACTGGATTTGAAGGCAGGGGCATCAGTCAGTGTAAATAAGAGTAAAGGGAGCTGTACCTCAGTGGAGCTATGCTACCCACAGCAGCTGTAGATTTGGCCTCACTGAGGTCAATAGGAGTTCTGCTTATATTGCCAATGGACAGCATCCGGGCTATCAAGAGGAAGGTGCTGTCTGTGTTGACTATAACTTTAGTACTGTTCAGGCCATCCTTGTTCTCTTTCTGCAGAATAAAAGTTTATTGAAGAAAACTACATAGGAATAGAGTTGTCAAGGGGATAGCGGTAATGTCTATGTTCCAGCAGCCTGATGGCATTCCAAGTGTGTGCCATATTTCATCACTTGTCAATCTTTTCTTAGTATCAGCCTGCTCTTATGGAGCTCTAGAGATTGATCCAATGAACTTAAATTATCATCTCTTAGAGTAAAGAACTTGAAGTGGCTGAACAAAGTGGCCTGAACTTCTTGGGTCCATCCATCATCTTGTCTTCGGGGCCTCACTGTCTTGCCTTTTTGGAGCTGGCTCCTGTTCAGGAGATTAAGCAGCAAGTATTCAAAAGCAAGATAAAAAGCAGAACTGTGGGCCATTCTCAGCTTCTTTCAGTGACTTATACCTCCTTGCTGCAAAGCTTAGAGGAGGGGGAGAGAAGGCTGTGCTTCTGAATCAAACAGTGACACAAAATGGAAGAAGTTATTGAGGCTGGACAATTGGCTTGGCTTGTGGGTCACGATTTCCAGTGTCAGATACTTGCTTTTAGTCAACACAGACATTTTAACCATTGCGTTTATTTTGCCGACCGTCCCTGTGCAGGATTTAGTCATGCTCCATTGCCCCTGCAGAAGTCAGCAGAGCCACCAGTGACTTACAGTGGAAATACTACTTGGTGTACTATGTGTTTTGGCTGTTTCCCTGACCCTAGCCTACTTTATCGCCATGCTAAATTAAACATTTTTACTATGAGGAAGTTTAAATATATCTAAATATTTCCTGCTGTCTGAAAAGCTTCTAGTAAAGTACAGCCAGGGCAAAAAATCCAAGAGCATAATGAAATTAATAGAAATGCCCAAAGGAGAAAAGATACAAAGAAAGGAATTCCTAAAGTTATATACAACAGCCAATCAGATAAGATGTTCATTAAGTCATTGTGTACTGGGAAATGACATAACACTGCAGATTTGTTACTGATGATTAAGGCTATGTGATGTGTAAGACACTGCATCTTTTGATAATCTGGGTTTACCTGAGACACCAGCGGTACTATTTCAGTGGAATATAGTACAGTACTAACAGCAGATTTAATTACTTACAGGAGCCTGATCTTGATCACAATGAGCTAGATTGCACCACCGTTAAGTGCTATGTGGAGCTGCCGTGCTACATGGCAGTAGGAGACATTCGGTCATACCCTGAGGCATGTGGGAGCTGGGTGCACATTGTTAACTCACAGCTGACTCTGCTGGCGGATCCACATGGTCTGTAGCCAAGGCCCAACCCCTGTCCCACACTCTCAGGTATGCAAAGACCGCGTGCCTGCTACAAACATTGAAGCACAGCTTACTCCTCTACCCAGTGCCTAAAAGACAAGCAAGCCATGGCTCATAACACTTCTTCCCCTTTTCTCCCTCTCCTTTAGGGGGCCATGCACTTTGGAGCATGCATCTGCAGTTCCATCTGGACCGCACAATACTCACATGGACTATATAAAGTTTGGTGCAGCTTCTTTCCCATCATACACTTCATCCTTATCTAGGGATAAGGCAGAATCTGGCCAACTGGTTTTTAACACTGTTTTTTAATAGGGGTGTGCAAGTGGGCCCTACTCGATTTGGATTCGGCCCGAATTGGGGACAGTGATTCGATTTGTTGATTCAGATCACTGTCCTGATTTGATTCAGCCGAATCCAATTTGATGCTGATTCGGAGAATCAGTGATTCGGGCATAGATACAGCTTTAAATGTTTTTTATACATAACTTGAGGTAGCAGGTGTGGCTCGTGAATGCTGCAATGCTGGGGCAGATGGAACGTCCCACAGGAGCATGGGCAGGGGAGGGCCCTGCGTGCTTGGTGGCGAACCTGGAAGTGGACCAGAAGTACATCCGGTCCACTTCTGGGTCAGCTGGGGAGCACGCTGGGGGGCCCCCTGTGCTCCCCTGGCTTGGCGATCAGCTGTGGGGGGAACCCAGGTGCCCCCCCAGACCCAGGGGGCACCAGTCGCCAAGCCGGGGAAGAATGGGAGGGGGGCCCTGCGGACTCCTTGGAGGACCTGGAAGTGAACTGGAAGTGCTTCTGCTCCACTTCTGGGTCTGCTCCCAAGTGCGCTGAGGAGCCCCCTGCGCTCCTGTGGGATGCCCCGTGCACCCCAGCACCGCAGCGTTCATGAGCTGCGCCTGCTACCTTGAGGTACGTAGAAAAAACATATAAAGCTGTGCCTACATCTGAATCGCCAAATCTTTCTGAATCTCTCCGATTCGATTTGAAGAGATTAAAGGGTCTCCTGATTCTATTTGGATTCAGAGATTCAGCCCCCGAATTGGGCCAAATCTACACCAAATCGAATTAAGGACCCAAGCTTTCTGGACAGCAGCCCTAGTTTGTAACATCGATCCCATTAATGCATTTCTGATTCACACCTGAGAGGGAAAAATGGAGTCCCATGTGTCTGCCTCACATCTTCATAGACATGTAATTAAAACACTGAAATAATGAATATGGCAAACATCTATTATCTGGTGGTTCCTGAGATGAAATGGTTGGGCCACCATTGCTATCTCAGGTTTTTCCATCTTGGCCCAACTCTGTAATATCTGAGCATCTCCTACATAAAACCACTACAGCAGAGTCCTCAGTGAGCTTCATGGAGCCCATATTGGAGTAACTCTACTGCACCAATGATATATGAAAAGAAAATGGTACTTAATTTAAAGAAATCTTATGCCTATTTATCTAAGGGTCTACGTACACTCCATTGAACTAGGGCAAAATATTACAATGCTCAGAAATCAGAGACTTCGGTAGAGATGTCTTAGGCAAACAAAATTCTCTCTCTGCTCATTCAAAGGACAGCTATAAAATTCAGCTTACACCTCCAGTTTCATGCGCGTTAATGGTTAGCCTGCAGTTTCACCACAGGGTTATAGGATTACTCCTTTCCAGTCCTTCTTGAGTGATTTATATCAGTTCTTCAGGAAACCCAATATAAAATGCTTTGCAATTATTTTGTTGTGGTGGTGAGCACAGTACAAATAACTGATTATATATACATTAGCATAAGTAGAATATTTTCTCACGTCCTAGTCAAGTGGCTAGTCTTCGCATTCTGTTCTATACATTTTGGGCTGCTGTCCAGGAATTACACGTAAAATGGTTGAGAAATGAAATCCACTGGAGTAACCGATGGGCTGTTGTTGTTGGACTCATAGAAAAAGATTTCAGCCAAGACTCCTACTCAGACATAAAGATCAATTTAACCGATGTCTCCCTTCTTGGAAGCATGTTGCATTGAACACTTGAAGTGCAAACAGCCTTGTCTTAAAATTCAACATTAGTGTGGACAATGTAGCTCTCACAGGCGGAACTATTGCTGGTAAGATACAACTGCCAGCATTTGGATGAGGTCATTAGCTAGCAAAAAATGGCATAGCTCTGTCATACCTCAAAAATGCTATTCTGCTTTGCACCAGTTAAGTACCTGGCCCATTGGAATTGTCCATTTGAGGTGCCAAACTCCTTCAGGATCGAATTGCTCATTGAGGGATTATGGAACTTAGAGTTATGAATGATTTAAATATAATAATAATAAAAATGATGCGTTTCCCCTTCCAGGGTTTTGTTCAAACTTCCACTAGTGTTTATCAGCTACTACTTCGATGGTCATTTTTATATCAAAAAGATTGCAATTCAAATGGATGCTTATTTCACATAGGCCGGTGAGTTGCCATCTAATGGTTAAAATTGTGTGAAGATCAAAATATCCATACTCTTTTTGTACAGATTTGGAAACTAGACTGAATGTCTTGGACACACATAAACAAACGTCTTACTGGAAGATAATTGGAGATGATGCAGGATGGTATGTTTCTTCCAGACTCTGAGATATGAGATGATCAAATCACTTAAGATAAGCAGGATCAGGTCTGGTTGGTACAGGCAATAGGGATCTCCAGGAAAAACATAGGTGTAACAGAAAATGGTGTTGCTGATTCAGCAGTGAGGATGCATCCCCCCATGGTGCTAACGGGCTCTAAGGCACAGTTCTCATACAAGATGCAAAACTGAAGCTCTGAGTGTATGTGATCATAAGAGATCCAACAGCACTTTCCAAAGGAGTGGGGTGTTTGTGTGTGCGCTGACCCAGTGGGGATTAAAACTGGGCAAACCTGAATAGAGCCGTAGTGCAGTGTTTCATATTATGTAATAAGTGAGGCCTAATGAAGACTAAAGTGAGTCTATGGATTCTTCTACTGTGATATGGTGGCCTTAAAAGACATGACAGTATCCTGGGAAAATCCTGACATGGATTATAACATTAGATTTTCCTCTGTAGCTAGCTGAAAAAGTTATTCTGATCTTCCCTCACCCCCCCTAGAAAAGCTATACATTGTAGGTGGTGCAGAATGGCTATTTGTTTCAACCTGGAAGTGGCTGGATTTCAAAAGAGCATCGACACCTTTCAGCATAACAAATTCTATATAGGTTTATTACTCCTAGAAATGATGTCACAACGTTGACCAGCTAACATGGACCACTAACTCTGGATTTATTTTTGGCCACGAGTAGAAGTAGCAGAATGGTCCTGGGAGGATGAAATCATAAAGCTAGCGATGTGTTCCTGTTTGCAATTAGATTGGTAGACACGTTTCTTGACCCTCCTAGAAGATTTGGACCATCCTCACATCCCGTAGCCTCATGCATTGGTTACAGAGAACTCAAATGTATGCTGACTTCTGTGATTAGTGAATTTTACTGGGTCCTCCTCTAAACACAGGGGGAAGGGGATGGAGATATTCCCGGTTTTCTGAATCATTAATAGTTCTGCACAGATGTGGGAGAATGACGGATGGATTCAATTTCTAATAAAGAAGCTATGACAATTGATTCTGCAGGCAGGGAAAATTAAGCTACAGCATGTCACAAAGTAGCCTGATCAGTAAGGCTGCTCATAGTTTATGTGGCTTGTAAGCTTCCAGAAAAATCTTCTGTTTGAAATCTTTTCTACTACTGCCACCTCGTGCCAAAACCAGAGAAAACATTCACCGAATTGACAAACACATGCATTTGGCTTACTATGGACTGGTTCACATGAGTCTGTACAGATTTAAAGACCATCGCATTTTTAAAAATAACATAGATTATCCAGTTTATTTTGGCTTTCCAAATCAGGCCCCATGTGTGAGGGCAAGGTCTGAGCAGCAATCCCATGGTGTTTTAGGCAATGCATCTATCTATATTAAGGCCCTACTACAAACAAGTATGCCGTTTCAGCAAAATGCGTGCATGCCATGCTCTGGGAAGGGGGACCCTCTAACATTCCCCCGACGTTCCCAGCCTTTTAATGAATGTCTCAAGCTGTTGGTAATCCCCTCTAATGAGAGATATGTCATGGATAGCATGCCAACAAAATGTATTTCCGTCAGGGGGAATTCCTGTACCCTGCTTTCCCAAAAGACCCAGATGGACACAGTGAGTAGATGTTGCTCTGCTGGCTGCCCTGCCACAATGCATGGACATTTGTTTTAGCCAGGATGGGATGTGGGTTCAAAGATGATGTCACCATGTCCTCCAACGCCATATACTGCTATTTAAATGAAAGACATTGAATGAAAATTAGCACATTGCAACTTGACCGGTAGAACAATAGTCCTTGCAACTGTCTAAAATAGCAGCGCAGCTCTGCTGCACCATGTTTGTTGCTGTAAAACATATAAGGGAGATTTTTCAGAGGCATGAAGGGTAGTTAGCTTCACTGTGACTGAAAGTCAATGAGACTTAAGTGCTTACGCACCATTTTTACATGTGACAATCTCCCGTGTAATCATTTTGTGGGCTGTACAATATTTCATCCCAGTGGAACCTCTATTTCTCCTATCATATGGGGTTCCAGGTTGTGTCTCCTATTGCTGGTCTGAATCCTGAATTTTTATAGCCTCTTAATACCATAACTTCATTGACTTCTTGCAGTTCCTATTTGGTCTGCTTCTCAGAAGCAGCAGGTGGTTCATTTCACATAAAACCAAATGCTTTGTTGCCTCCTCATTGAGCCTGATAACACCTGTCGTTCCTTTCTTATGATTGGCGACTGCGTGGGGAATTTTTGTGACTTGTGTGAATAGTAATTTTACTTTTTTCTGAACCAATTCTCTGAAGGTATGAGACTTTTGACAACTTCCCTTCTTGTAAAATTTTTCATCTTAATAACATGTACCCACATGCTCTCTGAGCACCTGCAAAACAACAAGCAATGGTGAATCACCAAACAGCTCCATGACAAGTCACCCCAAAAGATAACATTGCACCAGTTAGAGCAAGATTCACCCCTTCAAGCACCACCCAAATAATGAACGTCAGCAAACTCAGGCTTTGTAGATCAACATGTCTAAACAGCATAGCCCTTCCTGGGTCATGCATCGTCCATAATCTTCCTGACCCGCAGAGTCTGAGAATTTGTCTTCGCCCGACTCAGAGTCTGGTGACCCTTAGTATAAATGTCTCAGTTGCTGTCAGCTGTCAGGATAAAGTTTAGAGAAACAGTGGTTTCTATGATATCCTGGACCCAAACAATGTAGGTCCTTTTCACCTGTCAACCATAAGGCATGCTCATCTAGTATGCTTGGCAGTAAAAATAGATTATTCCTGAAAATCTTGGGTTTTTTTTTATGCTGGGTACTATGTCCAAAATGATGCTAATGGAGGTTGATCAGCCTGGTGAAAACACAGGGCCAGGTCGTTAGTTAGTGTAAACTGGAATATCTCCACTGAGGTCAGTGCCAATTTACACCTGTTGGTCTATCCCAGAGGATCAACAAGTCTATGGAGATTCTTCTTAGTAAGGAAAGCTGCTATTAGTGAACTCGGTGGCTATCCCAGCTGAAATAATACTGCTGCTATCTGGCACATTATGAACTGAACTTCAGCATTACCATTTGAACTTCTTTCCTTGTACTGTGATTCACCTTGTTTTTTTCTGTAAATAATTTTTTAAATGTAAATGGAAATTTTTTTTTCTGTAATGTATGCATTAATACTAGAAAGTAAATGTATATCAAACTCACCTTAGGAGTGTGGCACGCACCATGAAAGCAATGAAATTCAGGATTAAAGCTATGAATCCACTGCAGACTTGCTTGGTTTCTGGCTGAGTGCCGAAACATCTATGATCATGTATTCTGATGAGACTCTTCAGCACAGCAGGAGAGTTAAAATAATACATCATGACCCTCGAAGCTCTAGGACAGCCCTGTAGAAATTGTTTATTTTGTATCTTTGTGTTTTTGGGGTCTTTCCTGCCCCCAGTCAACCTACTTTAGGTTAAGATCCAGTCACTGCACATAGGCACAAGGTTAAACATTGTTAGTATTTGTCGTGAGAATGATGGGGAAGTAAGCCATTAGTGGTTGATAATAGTGTTAGATTCAATCAAGTTTGAGGGGGGCGGGGGAGAGAGAGAGGTTCATTTTGCTGAAAAATTGAAGAATATTAATTTCAGGTTGGCCTATAACAACTTTTTCTTATCTTTGTGTTTGGCGGGTGAACTAAAAACCCCCCAAAAAACAATGTTTTGTGTAGCTCTGCTTGGTGTGGAAACCCTATGTCCCTCCAAGAGGACTCAGGAAGTCCTGCTGACAATACAGGAGGTGGGGCTGTTTCCTCTAGTAGTGATCCCATGCTCCAGTAAGTTTTTCATTGACACCATGCAGCTGAGAGCTCAACCTGAGGTCCAGATTGCTAATACGAGTTAAAGTTTCCTACTGAGAGAGGAGGAGTGCTAGCCAGGTTCTAGTCTGAAGAGATTTCATCTCACCTACTTCAATGTCCTCTGGAGGGTCTGCTGGATGCGGTGTTCTCCATATAGCTAAGTCTTGCAATCTTATTGCCAGGCCTTATTCCATTTAATGTCTTACAGAAAACACCAACTCTTAGAGTCAAGTCAATTATTTGAAACTCTCAATTTTTCATTCAAATACAATGTAAGATTCTAGCCCTGGAGTTATGGAAAGAAGCTTGAGGATGTAACCTAAGTGCCCAGAAGCCAAGGTTCAGATACTAGACAGCAAATCATTTCTCCCTTCCCCATTGCACAGATTTGGTATTGTAAGTGACAGGTGAAATATGATTTGTGGAGGTCCGACTCATTAATCTTTAATGCTTGAAGTTGGCTTTTCCTTCCTTTATTATTCCAAAGTGCAGCAGATGCTGGCTTGTATCCCAGTGGTGGCTGCATTTCAGCTTTGATGGCTGTTTTTGAATCTTTTTTTTAAGTTGAGGGGTGCTAGAAAACACTTTAGTAAAATTAGTTGTTATTATTCCCTCTTGTATCATTTTTGCTCAGAGCTGGTCAAAGGTCTTGGCCGAGGAACTTGACTTTATACAAACAACTTAGGATGGTTTATATTATAGTCATTTCAACATTAATGGAAAACTGAATGCTCCAGAAAACTCAGTTTTCCATAGTTATTGACTACAAAATGTTGCAGTTTTGTTTTCTGTGTGTTCCTCTGCCTCTCTTAATTACCAATTTTGTCTTTAAGGTTTGAAAAGGATGATTTGCTAGGACCGTTATTTCCTTACTATCAATTCACCAGCCCAAAAGTGAATCTGGAGAAGGGTCCAGCTTCTAGATTGGCACAATGGTACCAACTAGCATGTCCATTATATGTGGATCTATGGCCTCTGTATCCTTGTATTCTTGTAATTAAAAGCCCCAGTATGCCTCATCCTTTCCTTTCCTTCCCTTTTCTCATATTTTGGCTATATTGAGCTGGCTCAGAGCCTGACAAACAAGGTAAAATTGTGACAGCCCCCACAAGCGTCGAGTCCCTCAGCTGCAGTCTAAGAGCAGTGCTCCCCGGCTACCCGAAGCCTCTACATTTAAGAACATCACCCAAGGTGTATTAAGCAGTGCTGTTAGTTAGAGATGGGTGTTTTGGGAGATTCTTTCAGCTCTCCTATTTCATTTTATTGTCAGTTAAGTGTGTAATTATTGAAATATTGAATTTGTCTGGGGTCAATCAGCACTGTTCAATTTATTCTGTTTCTCCTGCATTGAGACAGAGCATTTCTAAGTGGTGTGCATGTGATTGCTTCCAGATCTGTGATTGCTTCTATCCTTTAATGTTGGGTTTGAAAACAAAAGCAGCAGAAGAAACTGGTTACACATAATCTAATTTTCTCATGTGAAAGAGCTTTTAGACCGGATGACCCCAAACAATGGCAGAGTTTGTCAAATTGTTCCTAACAGTTGTTGTTTCAAGCAAGTTTCTCTTTGCTGCCCCTGTGTTGCCAAATGTTGCAACTGCATCTCAGTAGTTTTTGGTTGTGGATTCAGTTGCCTGCTATGTAATATTGCTCAACTCCGGTACTGAGATGAGTTTATCCTAATAAAGTGAGATTGGGTTAGTCCGGCAGTCAAGTAATGCACAGTGAGGAAAGAAAAATGGTAGATTAGAAAGCCAAAAGGTAAAAGATATGTTATTCTGACCTATTGGTAATTAATGTTGAGATGAATTAACATGCTTTAAACCCATATAAACTTGAAAGCTCTCAGATGAATATAAGTGTGACCGTCTGCTCTCCTCACTCACCTATTAGCCTGGTAAAATAGGTGAAGTACCTCTGGTGTGGGAAAGGCGCAGAGAGATGTTGCTGTCCCTGTCTGGATCCAGACATGCAGGTACGTGTGGTTTGTGGAGCAGCAAACCTTTCTGCAGTGCCACAAACCGCACAAGTTGCATGTTAATCAGTGCACAGCACTGCTAATTTGTGGCGCTGGGGCAAAATTTGCTACTGGGATTTCTCTGGGTAGCAAAAAAATTCCTGGAAAAAAAGTGGCACACTGCACACTAAAATGGTGAGCACTGGGACAAATGCAGAGATGGGGGAGCAGGCAGCCCAGGGGGCCCGCACGTGTGGACCCCCCAGATTGAGGCACCCTGCATCTCCCTGGCTGGCTGGGGCACAGGGCGCCTTAAGACAGGAGCAGACAGCCCTGGGTGGGCTGCTCCCTGTTTCCATGTGCCGGAGCCCCCGCACTGAGCCACGTGGAGACCTGGCACTGAGGCACACTGCACCCCAGCACTGCTTTGCAGTGGAGCCCCTAGACTGAGGCACATGGAGACGGGAGCAGCCAGCCCAAGGCTGCCTGCTCCCCCATCTCCACATCCTGCTGCCTGTGGCTAGCACTGGCTAGCCCGTGGCATGTGGAGTAGCGGGACAACGTGTCCTGCTGCAAAGCACATGGGCAGGGGTGTGCACTGCAGCACAAAGTAGTGGCAAATTTGTGCTGCTACCATTTGTGGATACGCCCCTGCTCGTGTGGACCCTGAGGGGGCTTTCTGTGTCTGGGAGTAAACAGAATAGGGAA
>NW_005842677.1:224056-246386 GCF_000455745.1 Alligator sinensis | reverse complement strand
AAAGAATAGGGCAACGGAGACAAGTTCGAGACCTTTAAATGGATCCAATGGCTTCTCTAACTGGGATGTAAGAAATGGTGCAGCCATAAGGCTTGTGGCAATGTGAAGGTTGTGACAGAGAGAGGCTCTGCTCTATTCAGGCAGAGATCCCAGCATGTTGCCCTGCTATGCATTGGCTCTGGACTTTCATGCTAAAGGAATGTGTGGGTTGGTGCTAGAAGTGCCAAACTAAAACATTTATACAACGGAACAGTTGAATATCTGCTCCTCCCACCTTTATCAACCAGAACATATGTTGTGATCACTGTACATCACCAGCCACTAAACCACAGGAAGGAATTCAGCTCCCTGATCTGCTAAACTCAGACCTTGTGCGAGTGGTTAGAAGTAGGCTGGTAGCAGTGGAGTTGTGCCCTCTTATGCCCGGTCGGCACTTGGTCTTTGCTTAAAAAATGTCATCAGTCCTTGGAGAGGGGAAAGATTGTTGAACTGCAGTCTCAGAAGTTGAAAACCAGGTAGGCTACCTGGAAGGGGGCTTGCCTGTACATTGGCTATGTGTTTTGAGTCTTACTGAACCATTTAGACTAAATTAAATACAAAAATAGTACTATCTAGTTGTCTTCCATTCAAGCTTGTTTTATAGCCTCAACATCTGATGATTGTGCTCTCCTTTTCTTTGCAGACATTTTACATTTGTCTTTCATTTTTCCTGCTTTATTTAATTTGAAATTACCACCACTTATATGGGAAAATACATGGTTTGTTCTAAAAGAAAAGCAAATCAGGGCATCTCAGCATGGGGGGGGGGAACCTGCTAATAAGTTCATCAACTCTATATAGGTCATTGACAGCATCTATCACAATATCAGGGGAGACACATTCTATTGTAATGGGAAGTTTTACATCAATAATTACCCTGGTAGAACAATTATATAATTTACCTGGTTCTCTTCTTGCTTTTGCACCAGTGAAATTCCTAGGAATTAGGAAGAGTTTCAACAGATTTACATCTGCATGATGGAGAGAAGGATCAGATTTATGGATTGCACATGGATTTTGGACACTATTGTCAGCTGTATGCAGGATACCATTTTGGTAATGCACAGCACATTTTTTTTTTTTCAGGAGAAATCCATTCTTACCTTGAGCTGACAGATCTAAGGGTTCACAACACTAGTTAAAATAATTTCGTGGGGATTAAAAAAAAATGCAATTGGAAGAAAATGAGCACTCTCATTTTGAAAATGCCAACAGTTCATTCAACAGTTGCAATTATCAACATTCTCAACTAATAGAGGAGAAAATTTTACTGAAAATGCAGATTTTGGAATTTTTTGATTAGCTCTGTCATTTTAAAAATCTAAACCACAATTTCAGCTCTCAGTAATGTTATCACAGGACAGAAGTTCAGCCTTACTCTACACTCATGTATTGTTCTCTCTGGTAGGAGGAATTCCCATATGCCGACAGAAGTGGGGAACAAGCACAACTGAAACAAGAAGTGGCGTTCAGTAATATGCCTGTGTGAAGAGTAGAAGGAATTCCTAAAAGAAAGAGGTTTGATAAGTCCATCCACATCCAAACGCTTCTTTTTATCCAAGTCCTTGGAGTTTACCCTCACTCCATGCCTTTGTGTGTCTTCGTAGTTTATGTTGCAGCCCTTCTAATTAATATATTAGCGAACTGCAACATAGGCCATTTTTCTTGGTGGCTTCTGATGGTAGAGAACCATTACTAAGGGGAGAAATTTCCCCTCCCAAAATCTCCATATATATAGCATTTTGCAAGAAGAACCGCACTGCAACGTGGAAGTGTCTTGACACCCATCCTACTGGCATCATCTGACCCCAGCAGCCTTTCCTGCCCAAGTGTAGGGGGGCTGGACCCGATGGGTCCCTTCCAGCCCCTAACATCTATGAAACTATGAAACCTTTAGAATTAATAATAACATTATGAGTCAGCTTTTCTGTTGATGGGAATGAGTGAAACTCCACTTAAGTCAATGCAGCTGAGCCGGTTTGTGCTAGGTAAGGATATGGTTCAACATTTACAGTGCTCAGAAAGCAAACTGGAAAAAAATCCCAAAACAAAGTACATGGTTTCCCATCACTACCATCAGCATATGAAGAGGCCTCTTTTCTTGATAGTTGGACAATATTTTGCTGCTTTTGATGAGACAATATAGACAGAGATTTTCAAAGCCTCCAATAATAATTGGCCATCCAAATCCAATAGCTTTGAAATTCAGCTGCAAATCCCTCACTTTAAAAGGAGGGTGAGCAAGGTTAGGGCTATTTAGAACTTACTGACATCTCATCTCCATACATTTCCCTTGAAAATTCATGGAATGATTTATGCACTTGGCTGCATGCAGGAATTTTGATTCAGGATTTTCCCAGCCGCGGTAGTGCGGGCTCACTGTCATCGAATAGCAGTTAAAGATGTTCAGAAGTTAAAGCCACACAGGACTCTCATCATCTTCTACCCTGACTTCATGCACAGCTCAGGCCACTAAGTATCAGTCAATGATTCCTAGGCTGAAACCAGTAATCTAAGGTTATTCTGGATCTTGTCCCTCCAGAATCAGTCAGTCCCTGTGCAGGGAGGGACTCCAAGAGAAGCAGAATTTAGAATATCTAGTCTGCTCATGTAGCTTTAAGCAGCCATCAACATTTCTCACCACACTTAATATTTAACCAAAAAGCTAGTTAAAATGCCAGCTCTATAGCTCCCACTGCTGTTAATATTTGGGCAGGACTGATACTATCTGTGAAAAAATCCCTCAAATTCTGTAACTTATTTTATGTATTTGGGGGCAGGGGGGTGTCTGACAGTTTTTGGAAGGCTGCCCTTTCCAACACCATAGCAATGTAAAAGGTCCTTAGTACCAGAGAAAGATTTGTATCCCTTATAGTTCTTTTTTTTCTTTAAAAAAAAAGTTTTTGGTACTAGCCAGCATGTTCTATTCTGTTCCAAGCAGTGACATATTCTTCACGTCTTGTTTGTATATATGTTGATCATATTTGCATAAAACCTTTTTCTCACTCTCATTGAAACAATTGGATTCATTTAAACTAGGAGGGGAACAACATACTTAATGAAATGATATTTAAAGCTTATGCAGTATTTTAAGGGGGGAAAGCACAATGTACTCACTTTTCATCTAGAAGCAAATGGCAGAGGAGACAGTGGTAAAATATTCCTTTATTTTAAAATCAGTGATATACCACAGTCAAAATGGAGTGAGGTAATCAATCTCGATATGGTTATATAAACAAAACACACTACTTAATTTGTTTCAAGTTACAAAGACCCTGACAACTAACAGGAATTGAATGCATTTGTGAATTTATGTAACAAACATATCACTACCAACACCAAATTACATCTCAATCAATGTTAAAAGGCATCTGACATTTCCCTTTGATTTATGGATTAACCTTTACATCTAATACAGTCTAACATTTATTGTTTTCATCAGTTCCTAGTATTGTAGCAACCCCAGAGCTCATTGCAGGGAACTGACTAAATTAATAGCTTTTCCCACCATGATGAAACAACTTATGAAAAGTCTATTTTGTACCATTGATGGATGCTAATATTTAAACAAACAAATGCAGCCAAAATAAGGGACAAATATAACTAAGACCTGGATCCTGACTATAAAAGTAGTTCTATTCAACTCAGGTCATACAGGTAAAGTTACTCACATGTCCAAGTCTTTGCTAGCTTAGGCAAATTGTATAACTACCTGGGCCTAACTGTAGAAATCAACTTTAATTCAACTTATCTATAGTTTTATACCTTTAAAAGAAAATGATATGAAAGCAATCAAAAAGCCCCATGCAAAGGAAGGCATTTTATTCCTAGAATAATTTGCCTTGGGGAGAAAACAGGAAAGTTTACATACCTTGTCATTTAAGATGGGCTTTATTTGGCATGGAAGGGCTTTAAAAAAAGTTTGCATGCAATTCTGCCAAGGTCTTACTCACATTAACATTACTCAGATGCTGGAAAATTGTGCTTCAGGATTACAGATCATCAACAAATTATCTGCACCATTTTTGCTGCTAATACCTTTCTAGAAAAGAGCATGGCATTGATTTAACAGTCCCGCAAGAAGGCCTCCAAGTTACCCTGGCTGATGACTAATTATTTCAACAAGAAAATCAGGAGATTCAATTATGGAACAAAAATGGTTTTGATGAAGAAAAGTTTCCTAGGGAACCTGGTAGGTCTGGTCATTTAGAGCATCATTCTGCACCTCTCAGATCAATGTGAAGCTCCCATTGACTTTAGTCTTGTGAGATTACCAGACCTGAATGATGGAGTAAGCTATGACAGATCCCATACAAACTCCTTGAGAGATGAACTCTCTTGTCAAAGCAGGTACATTATTCCACTGTTAATCTCCTCTTCCATTTTCAGTCTGAAAAATAATGGACTATTCTCATGAACGATTTGGAACAAAGTGAGGTAAAGCTGCACGTATTTGGCTGTTCACCTGAGCCAAACCTCAGATACTCTCAGGAGATTTCCTTTACATCTTGGTTTTTGTGGGTCAGAACTGCAACACAGAGGAGGCCATTCTCAAGCCTTCCTGCTTCCTGAACAAGGTAATATATATTTCTTTTAAAGTTTATAGAAAAGGTGGGGCTAGTTTTGATCCAAACCTCTTCTGTGTTATGCTGACAATTAAATACCTCCGAAGAAAATACCCTTGTTTTTTAACCCCCCACCTCTAAAAATGTTGTGCTAGCCAAGGATGGCTACTATCTCCCTTTTCAGAAGAGGTTGAATTGCATTCATAGGCATGTGAGCCCTATTCATGTCATACAGCTCTGTGATTCCAAAATAATGATATGATATGCCTATACAGCCAGGTTTTTCCAGCATCTTAGATGTGCAACCAGATATGCAAAACCCTCAGGGGAGTCAGGAGAGCCGAACTCATTAGCAAATGCTCCCTCCCTGAAAATCAACCAGGCAAGAAAATATTAACTTGTCGGGTTCAGCTGAACTTCTCTTTTGAAAAGCCTGGCCTGACAAGAAGCTCAAATCCATGACTGTCTGCTTTTTCAGCTCCTGCATGAGGGATAGCCATGGATCGTTACTTCAGGATAGACAGTGGGTACTGTAGCAAACAAAGTAATGAGCTTGTCTTGTCCTAGAAAATTTCTCAGAAGTTGAAGAGTGAGTCCTGTTTCTTTTGAGCCTGAACAACGTCTTCCATTTGGGCTCGAGATAACTCAAGAGTAGGGCTGAACTTCTCAGGGGACTCAGGGGAACCTATTGCAAGAGGAGAGGCGGGGGAGAAAATCATTTTTAATTCTCGCATTCATTCCCTGGATTCAGATTTACATGGTCTACCCATGCAGGCAGCAGCTATGAGTCATGGATTTCCAAAATCTGCCAGAACATAGTCCCAGCCTGGGATGTCTTTGAAACTTTTCTGTGTTCACCACTAGGGTGGTTAATGGGACACTCTTACTGGGAGGATTTGAAGCTGGTCCTTTTGGAGTCAGTGGCAAAATTTCCATTTACTTCAATGAAGTTAGGATTCCCCCCTACCCCAGTTTGTTGCGGAGAACTTCTATGGACATTGGTTGCACCTTGGAAATGCAGGTAAAAGGTTTCTTTCATTTAGCTAGAGAAAATAGTATTTTCAAACTTACCTTAAAAGTGAAAAGGAAAAGTAGAAACCACAATGATAGTGGCTTTTGACTCTTGTGATTTTATACGATTCTTGTTTTATGTAGTGGCGTTCCTAAAGTTTCAACTCCTAGGGCCACATGGTTGTATAAGATTCACCTTGTTGGCCTTCATGATCATGGAGAAATACACAAAAGCAGAGGCCCCAGACATTTAAAAAATGGAAAGCAAGAAGAAAAGAACCTAAACAAATTTAAAATGCCATGGTTTTTCAAGCATTTTCATTAGCTTGGGGGAATCTGATCTGTGAGTTTCTGTTATGGGGTGATGATTTTATGCCCAGCTATCTACACATGCAAGTGGTATGCCTAGTGTTATCTGGACCATTTTACTTGTATGATTTACCCCTTTCCCAACTTTTAGATTTTTCTTCTTTGAGAATGTTTTTGGGGCATGGACCATGCTTTTTATATCTCTTTACAGCACCTGTCACATACTGTATTCTACCTCATTAGAAATAAATGGTGATGATAGACCTTTTTAGCTAGAAGGAAGAAGGAATGAAAAATGATAGGAAATCAATAGGAATTGAAAGAAGGAATGGAAAGGTCAAAGATGGGAAAAGCAAGAATGTTCTCCTTGGTGCCTGTGATTATGTGTATGCGTGTATTAAACCCCTCTCTCCCCAGCAATTCATCCCACCTCAAAGTGAATGAAGCTGAGTAGTGAGCTTTCTCCTAATGCCTTTGACTTCGCCCAACGTGTGTTTTGATTTAGATCCCGTTACATTTTAATGGACTTTTGAAGTGGTGTCACACCATGTATAACAAAAGTCACTTGCAACATAGATCAGTCAAAACTACATTTTAGTTACTAACTTTTTTATTAAACATACTTGAAGCTCATATTTGGGGTGGGTTTAGCACGATGCAGAAACATTACACAATTTAGATCTGTTTTCACTGCAGAACTGAATTATATTGCTTACTCCAAGGTCACAACTGGGTATTGCAACATGGTGGCAGAATCCAAATACAGGTACTCCTCACTTAACGACCTACCTGTTTAATGACCGCGCGGACTTACGACCAGCGAGAACTGGTCATAAGTACGAGAACTTTGGTCGTGGAAACGGCAGCGCGGCGTCTCAAGCCAAGGCACGCAGTATCAGGGGGCGGCTCCTCGCTTATCGACCAATTCGCTTAATGACCTAGTCGCAGGAATGGAACTCGGTCGTTAAGTGAGGAGTGCCTGTACCAGAGAAGAAAGAAGCTGCGGAGGAGAGGCAATAAATAAATAGGAACAAAACATAAGATAATAATAATAGTTTTCTATCCATATAGTTTCTCTTATCTATAGATCTCAAAGGACTTTGCAAAGGAGCTATCCTTACTCCCATTTCATAGATGTGGAGGCCCAGAGAGGGGAAGTGATTTGCCCAGCAGTCTACAAGTAGAGCTGAAAATAGGAAAAAAAGAGTTTGCCCTTCTGCCTATTAGACCAAAGGCCTCTCCAGAGAAGGAGGAAAGAAAGAAAAGAAAATGTCTTTTGCTCCTGTTTCAGAACATAGTTATATAGAATTTCCTCTTCTCTCATACAATCATGTTATAGCTGTCATATGGTTAAACCTAATAAAGGAGATTGTATGCCAGTGATACTTCTGTAACTGCCTCTAGCTATTGCTACTAGTAGTTCAGATTACAATTTTCTTGTACAGTATGTCAATATTATTAGATCACAGCCAAGAAAACAGGAAGCCCGATAATTAATGTCAGTAGGTAAACAGTCATTTATCTTGCAAGTTAAACAGTTGGAAAAACTTTAAACTCCAACCAGGAATTGTAGTAAAAATTAAGGCTGAAGTGTTCATTTCATATGCACCCAACACCCACAACACTCGCTTAAAGAAATACTCTCTAGAGAAATGTCTTTTGAAAATATTCTCTCTGAAAATGCATGTGGATGGCGGCAAAACCCTTGCAGATGAATACATGCTAAGGGAGTACCAATGATAGCTAAAGGTATTACGAAGCAATAGAATAGCTCTGTCACATTCACTGACTCTGTCCTGCCCTAAAATATATTTAAAGAACAGCTAAGCTGTTCTGAAAACAAATGTTGGTGGAAGCATTAGAGAAAAGACAAGAATATTTTGGCACAAGAAACTCTTCCTTTAGCAGGTATATATTGCCTGGATGTCCTCACATGTTCTAGTAGAATAGTATAGTTAAGGGCAATTTAAGACCTGACCAGCTGAAGGTATCTGTTTCCATCTCAGGTATGAGAACAGCTCCTGAATGTAGGGATGCAGGAGGGATCAAATTCAACCTTAACCCTTCCAACCTAATGGTTTCATTAGGGGCAGGTCATGTCAGACCAACCTGACTGCCTTTTACGATCAGGTCACAAAAGCATTGGATGCAGGTGTCGCCGTGGATGTAGTTTTTCTGGACTTCAGCAAGGCCTTTGACACTGTCGACCACCCCATCCTCAATAAAAAACTAGACGACTGTGGCATTGATGCCTACACAGTCAGATGGATTGCAAATTGGCTGAAGGGTCATACTCAGAGGGTGGTGGTGGACGGGTCATATTCGACCTGGGGGGAAGTGGGCAGCGGAGTCCCCCAGGGCTCAGTGCTTGGGCCCGTACTGTTCAATTTCTTTATCAGCGATTTGGACGGCGGGGTGAACAGCAACCTGGTTAAATTTGCTGATGATACCAAAATTTGGGGTGAGGTGGGCACGCTAGTAGGGAGGGAAAGACTGCAGCAAGACCTGGATAGGTTGCAGGGGTGGGCTAACAAAAACAGGATGCGTTTCAATACTGACAAGTGCAGGGTGCCGCACTTGGGCAGTAGTAACCAGCAGCACACTTATAAGATGGGAAACTCCCTTCTTGAGAGCACGGAGGCAGAAAGGGATCTTGGAGTCATTACTGACTCCAAGATGAACATGGGCCGACAATGCGAGGTCATGGTTGGCAGGGCTAACTGGACCTTATCGTGCAACCACAGGTGCATCTCGAGTAGGGCCAAGGAGGTGACCCTCCCCCTCTACGCGACACTGGTCAGGCCACAGCTGGAGTACTGTGTCCAGTCCTGGGCACCCCACTTCAAGAGGGATGTGGACAACATTGAGAGGGTCCAGAGGAGGGCCACCCGCATGATCCGGGGACAGCAGGGCAGGCCCTACGATGAGAGGCTATGGGACCTGAACCTGTTCAGCCTTCACAAGAGAAGGCTGAGGGGGGACCTGGTGACTGTCTATAAACTCACTAGGGGGGACCAGAAGGGTTTGGGGGAGACCTTGTTTCCCCTAGTGCGCCCCGGGATAACAAGGAATAACGGCCGCAAGTTGTTGGAGAGTAGGTTTAGATTAGACATCCACAAGAACTACTTCACAGTTAGGGCGGCTAGGATCTGGAACTGACTTCCAAGGGAGGTGGTGCTGGCTCCTACTCTGGGGGTCTTTAAGAAGCAGTTTGATGCCTACCTGGCTGGGGTCATTTGAGCCCAGTTTTCCTCCTGCCCAGGCAGGGGGTTGGACTTGAAGATCTACAAGGTCCCTTCCGACCCGACTTCTATGATTTTGTGAACTGCAAATAAATTCATTTTTGAAATGGGAGTCCTGATTCACCAAATACTTAAGTGCATACTTAAGTGCCTTCCTGAAAAGGTAAGGATTTATGTGTGTGCTTAAAATTAAGCATGTGCTTTAGTGCTTTTCTGAATCCAACCTCTAATTTCTCCTGTAGCTGGCAGCCACATTCCCGTTTGAAGAGTCTGCTTCAGGCTAGTGCCAGGCTTAGTTTCTTCCCTTGCTAAACTGTTATTTCCTTTTCTTCCCTGACTTGAGCAACCCCCATCCCATAGAATATCACTAGCTGTACCCTTCCAGTGTCCAAGCTGGGTGCAGCTGTCATCCTGTAAGCGGGGAAACATGAAGCCATTGTTGTCAACAGAATGCCTGAACTGGATGAACTGGAGTGCCATTGTGGGGTAGGTGGAAGTTGTTCACTTGCAGAGGGATTAGTCTCCATGGTTGCAGGACATCAAACGCTTGTTCAGCAGCTGTGGCAGTGTGTTTGGATTGATGAGTGCCTTGCATTCAAACAGCAGTAAATGGAGCCCGTAAAGACTAGTAAGAGACATTTTTATTACTGACACAACCTAATGATCCACTTTATTTACTTTAATTTAATTTACAACAGAGGCTACCATATTTTCTAATATACAACACACCCCAGAATACAATCGGCACCTTTTTTTTTGTTGGAAAGGTAGTGGGTGCATCTACGTGAGATGTTTACTGCGCAGTCGACTAATTAGCTCTGCAGTAAACATTTTGTGTCTACATGTGCACCCCTATTAAGCTGGAGTAAAGTAATTTACTCCACAGTGGGATAGTACTTGTATCCTGCACATATTTACAAGTACTATTCTGGTGCAGAGTAAAAAACTCCACAGCAGTGCACGTGCAGACTGCCCTGGCTGACTGGGGTATGAGGGTGCTTCAATGCGGGGGATGCCTACTGGCTAGCCCTACACTAGAGCACCCTTGTCCCCCAGCCGGCCCCTCTGCAGCATGTTGAGCCATGGGGAGCATCCCTGGGCTGGCAGGCTGACCCCTGGGATTCCCTGCCAGCCAGGGCTGCTCTGACCTGGCTCAACGTGCTGCAGTCCCAGACACATGTGAAGACATGGAGTTCAGGAGCAATAAAGTCCAATATTGCTGCACATTCATTGCACATGTTGGTGTGCCCAGTGAGCAGTAAGAAATGGAGTAGCAGCAGCTAAGGAGCTGAGCCTGCCCACTGCTCGTTTGAAATACTGCAGATTTTAATTTCAGCTTCACCTGCTAAGCAGCAGAACCTGCTCTTACTGTATTTCTTGCACATAATGCACACTCCAATTTCCAGCACTATGTTTTTGGGAAAGAAGTATGCATTGTACGTGAAAAAATTCAGTATTAATTGTGGACCCCATTTGGCTCTCATTGTCAAAGGTTTCCTCCTTTTCAGCAGGGACAGAATCAGAACTTAAGTCAGCTTAAATTGTTCTTGCTTGAATTTTAAAATATTTGCTTTTATGACAGGATGACATGACCTACCTTTGTTTATTATAAATCTAATACCACCCGTTTCAGTTCAGTGAGTTTGCATTTTATTTGAAATTTTTTGTCTGAAGTAGCCTAAAGCTTTTAGAGAAATAATTGCACAAAAGCATATGAGAGTTGATAATTTGTAATCTGCAATATCATAGCACAAGAGGCCTTTTATTTGATAAAAAGGAAATGATTACTTAGAAAACAAAGCAAACTATGTATTCTGACATGAAATGACCCTGGTATTTGTTAGGGATATAAAAATGTATCATCTTGCAAATGTTTATTTTCCTGTAATTTCATCAACAGCAAGAAAAAGTATCTATCATTCTTCTTCCAAGCATATTTCAGGGCTTTGCAAGTTAATTTCCTGTTGGAGAAGAAATGTGAGGTGCAGTGGCCAGGCATTTTCTGTGTCTGATGCTTTTATTTATATTAAAGACATGGGTCCAGGAACAGGCCTGGCCACAAGAGGCATGCTGACAATCTCCATTAGATTTTCTTAGAGAGATCCAGAAACAGCACAAACACTTGCTGTGTTTTATAACTTTGCTCAGGAACCTACCAACTGTAGAGTGGATCTCCAACAGCTCACCACTGCTCACACTCAAAGGAAAACTTGCCATTTGTCACACCACCGCCTGGTGACTTCTGCCTCATCTACAACTTCATATCTTTTTCTCCTTAGTGTCAGGTCAAACCTCATCATTAGTGTTTAGAAGGAGATGAAGACAGGACTGTTGGGTGCTAGAAAGGAGAAAAGTCCCAAAATATTGATTTTTTTTCCCAAGGCTGTAGCCTCTCTCGGCAGACACATTTTCCCCATACAGTACAACTCACAATAGGGTCTTTTTCCCTGCTTCGACCCTGGAAGTGCAAGTGCCATGCAAAGAATGGAACAGGTAGGACACTCTGACACTGTGCCACAGGTTGGGAACTGGCATAAAGAGCAATTTATATTTTCACCTAGCAATGCAAAGCTTGTTTGGAAATGGCTGTGAGCACTTGTTGTGTA
This sequence comes from Alligator sinensis, assembly GCF_000455745.1. Lineage (NCBI taxonomy): Eukaryota > Metazoa > Chordata > Crocodylia > Alligatoridae > Alligator > Alligator sinensis. The sequence goes on along the minus strand of NW_005842677.1, from coordinate 234,614 downwards.
AAGTGGGAATGGTCTGAGTTCTTCTTCTCTCACTGAGGTGAAAACTGATTGCTCTTTTCAGATTAAGAAATGGGATGCATCAGCCCGTTAATTCACAGACAACTTCAGACATACAGATCCCTTCTCCACACACTTCTGGTTGGGAGGTTAATTTTTTCATATAAGGGGGGATAAGGCATCCTGGATTCCTGTTTATGTTACTCCATCATAGGCATAGCTACTGGGGTGTGTGAAGCGGGCCTTATTTGATTCGGATTCGGCCCGAATCAGGGACAGTGATTTGATTCATTGATTCGGATCGCTGTCCCTGATTTGATTCAGCTGAATCCAAACCTGAAGATTCGATGCTGATTCGGAGAATCAGCAGTTCGGACATAGGAACTAGGGTTGTGTGATGCTTTGGTCCCTGATTCGATTTGGCGGAGATTTGGCCTGGGTCTGCTGTTGAGCATGCTGTGGACCACCCCCCACTCCTGTCGGATGCTCCATGAGCCCCAGCATTGCAGGATTCACGAGCCCCTGCTACCTAGAGGTATGAAGAAAAAACATTTAAAACTGTGTCTATGTCCAAATCTCCGAATCTCTCTGAATCGATTTGGAGGGTTCCGATTCGATTCAGACAGATTAAAGGGTCCTCTGATTCGATTCAGATTTGAAGATTCAGCCACTGAATTGGGCCAAATCTCCACCGAATCGAATCAGGGAATGAAGCTTCGCACAGCCCTAACAGCTACTAAGAAAACTGCATCAATTCTTCCTCGTGGATGAGGTAGCATTGGTCTCTATCGGATGTAGGTTCTCTTGTTGTGCCTCCGAGGACTGTTACAGGAGACAGAGCAGATGGTGAACTGGGTCTAGTTTTGGAGCCTTTGGGGATAAGCTCACATTAGAAGGGGCCGATGGACAGGATGCCCATTCCTTATTTAGATAAATTCCTGTTGACTTCATCTGGTACTTTGTCTGAGATGAAGATTGTAGACTCAGATCTGTATTTTGCCTTGAGCAGAAACATACAGATGTTTAAGCACTAGATACCTAAAAGCAGGCATATAAATATCTCTGGTAGCCAAATGCTTGTCAAACCACTAGTCCAGACAAAACAGGGTGAAACTTGGCGCCCACATCTCTGCTGACTTAAATTCATCGAGTCATTCCCAGATGACGTTGTTGTGTAGAACAACATTACTTGTTTGCCAAGCAGCATCAAATTGCCTTTTGTGGTTGAACAATTGCTCCAATATCCGTCAGTCTAGAAAAGGGCCGAGAGAATAGCCAGAAAACATATTTTGTTGCAGCAGCCAGACAAATTATTTAGCATATTTCAGCCCCTTCCCACTGCTTATCTAGAGAGTCATTTCTGGAAAGGAAGCACCATTGTTGCAGGGAGAAAACAGGAACAATGGAACCCTGTTTCTGTGCAATATTAACCACAATAAAACACCCTGAGGCAAAGGGGTAAAGATATGAAGCAATTATGTTGTTGAAATAAATATAGGAGATATGAAACCACAGAAAGGATTAACAGCCAGTGAAGTAATGCCAGGGGTTGGCTGCTCACTGTCCCAGGAATCCATGTGTTTAAAAGGGAGCTTGATTGAACTGTAATGTTTTTTTCCTGGAAAGGAGACATGTTGGCTCCATCACCAGGCGCTATGTACACCCAGGGAGTCACAATGACCAAAATACTAGTAAGCAGCAAGATCATGCTGGTGAATGACAGGCTCAGCATGCACTGTTTAATGTCTGAGGGGAAGAATTAAGAAACTGCAGCACTATTCCCAACTGCAGTCCCAAGGAGTTGTGTGGTCTAGGATTGAATGGGTAAGATAGCAGGCCAGACTTAGTCACTACTTTTGGGCTAGATATATAAGAATAGTTTGGTCCCTAACTCCTAGCATAAACTTTGACCAAAGATATTATAGCTTTCATTACCTCTCCCTACCAACAACCACATTACTTAGTCTTTGAGTCTAAATCTCTTCTGAACACCCAGAAGTAATGATTGCCCAATGAGGAGCAGAGGTCCATTGCAATCTTACATGGTGCTTTCATTACACCGCTGCTCCTGTGAAGACAGGCACAACAGTCTTTTGAAAATAAATGGAAAATTAGGCAGGCTTCTTGCATCCTTAGATGTTATCATTCACAATGTCCAGCAAGTGCTTTTGTTGCATTTTATCGTTATGATGACAAACGTGGCATGTTTTGATTCCTAATTTAGACTGTTTATCTGGAGAGATTCCAGGATCTTCATCTGAATGATAAACTCATCCCTTGTTTTTCCTTTGCAGCGCACATTCCACACTACTAACACCGCCTGCCATACTTCGTAACAGGGCTTGGAAGATCTTCACAACAATAAATTTAAGACCTTGTGGAACACAATGAACTTTAGGATGGAAACAAGCCAGCTGGCCTATCTAGGTCCATTCTTTCGGTTTGAAAGAACACTTGGGCTCCACAGTGGGAGCATCCTGCAGTTTTCCCTCCAGCAAAATCCCCATTGAAGGAATTGCCTCCAAACACTATGTCTATGGAATAAAATAAGGTAAAGGTATTTTATTACTCTATGGTAGCAATCCAAGTAAAGAAATCCCAATGAAAGTTCCTTAGTAGCTGGTTCTAGCTTTTCTGAAATTGAATGGAAATGAATAGGGACAATAAAAATTATGTGCTCTGGGTGCAAATCATTAGCAGAATGTGCATTCAAGCTTCTTCATGCCTGGAAACCCATGTTCTAGCCTGGTGTGGAGGGGCCTGGGATTAGTGATTGCATGCAGTTGGCACATTAGGGGGAGGAGGGGGCCTCTTTACCACTCTGATTACACAAGTAAACATCGTGTCCTTCTAGCCTACCTTTAGGACATGGATTACAATAGTTTCCTTATGTTACAGTGGCTGCAATTAGATTAGGTCTCTAGTCTAATATGCACTGTATCTCTACCTCAGATCCTCCACGCTCCTCCTCCTTATGACATATCCCTAGTTCCAGGAGTACAGGAGCAGGATAAAGATGCAGGACCTATATTTCTACCAATTCCATGTGGGAATCCTGTGTAAATAGATTATCATGTAGTGAAGGAGACTGGCCACAAATCATGGGCTGGAGAGCCTCCAGACTGCTTTAATTATGCTTTGCTAATTTTCCAAATAGCATGTGTGATAACTGACCTGAAACGAGTTCAGCAAGTGTGCCAATACTCAGCCTACCCAACAAAATGCCATGGAGAAGAATGAAAGAGCTGAGAGAGCCAATACACTGTGTGAATAAACTCCTGACTGCTCTTCTTACCTGGTCTTTATTAGGCGTCTAGGCTGCCTACCTATGGAAGTTAGAAGGATTTGACTAGAGTTACTTATCCACCAATTCAAAGTAGTTTGGCATTTTCTGACTATTAGAGAGCAAGGAGCAAAATTTCTGCTCATTTGAGCAGGTGATGAAGACCCAGTCTTCACTGACAAATACAGGTGCATTTTTACCACAGTGTATCTGACTTGCATTAAACATAGCTCTGTAAAACTTATAGTGAAAACCTAGTTCTGTAGTTACTGTGAAGTCAGTTAGATGAGACAAAACATAGGCAGTAGGCCTCTGCAAATAGGGAAGTATTTGATTCGGATTCAGCTGATTCGGAGGACAGCAATTCGATTCGGAGATTTGGATCATTGTCCCAAATTGATTTGGCCAAATTGGCTTTGGAAGATTCGGATTGGCCGGGGAGAGGCAAGCACAGCCGGGGACAGCGTGTGGCACCCTGCCAAGCTGCACGGCACCAACGCCATGGGGAAGCTGCTGTGTGGGTGCCAGGAATGGGGGCGATCCCTGATGCCTCCCACTGCCCCATGCTGCATGGGGGGGCTCTGCCACAAGCCCTTAGAGGCCCTGATTACTGCTGCCAGAGCTGGTGAGTGCAGGGCTATTTTTTTTTTAAGTGCCGGGAGGCTGGGCTGGGTGGGGGATGGTGCCAGGCAGGGCAGCCATGGGGGCTTCTCCCAGGGCTCCTCCAGCTGTGCCTGCCTCTGACTCTGCCTCAGCTGGGGGAGCCATGGAGGCTATGTCCTGGTGCTGCTTGCCCAGCTGGCATGGGTGGGGGGTGTGTGCAATGCAGGCGTGGCTTGCTCCGGTTGGCAGCAGGGCATAGCCCCCACTCCTAGCACTGCTGTGACCATATCAGTGCTAGGAGTGGGAGCTCTGTGCTGTTGCCGCATGCCAGCTGGCACAGAGGGCATGGGGGGGGGCATCAGGCGTGGCAGTGATGCGAGCGGAGGCTATGCCCTACTGTCGCTTGCCCCCTTCTGCCTAGAGAAAGCTGTGTCTGCATCCTGCCCTGGCTGGGCAAGTCACAGCACAGCAGAGTCCCCACTCCCAGTGCTGCCACACCTGCATCCCGTGCTCCCCGCCTCAGCTGGGCAGCTTGTCCCAGCCCAGCCCCAGTCTCATTCCCTTCCTCCCCCACCCTCTTCCCCTCCTCTAACTCCAACAGACTTACCAGCTGGAGGCAACTGTGTCAGCTGCCTGTTTAGTCTATGGCCGAATCCCCAAAGTGGTTGAATCTTTCCTGAATTGATTCAGATGCTTCGAATCAATTTGGAGCTTTTAATTGGTCTCCCAATTTGATTTGTATTCAGAGGTTCAGCCCCCAAATTGGGCTAAATCTCCTCCGAATCGAATCAGCTACTGAAGTGTCACACATCTCTAATAGGCAGATGTTGCGTTGGGGGAGAGGGGACATAGGGTCAAAGTCACCTTGTTCTCAGGTAGTAAAATCAACAAGTGCGTTGTTTCCATGTAGGAGTTGTGTGCTCATTATTTTACTGTGAAAAAAGACATCTTTGTAAAGACACAGCCTAGGAAACTAAATCTTTCTAGGCCAAATCTCTGTTGATGTCAATTGGCACAGCTCCATCAACCTTGTCGTTTTCCATGAGAAACTTCTTTTTTCCCCAAATATAGGGCTCCCTAAAGGAGACTGAACCTTGGGTCTGCTGGTTCCATCAGCTCCCCATGAAGGAACCTTTCATCATCTTTTTCTTTGCAAAATGTATTTTTTTTGAAGTACAAAAAATGCATTCTCTTCCCACAGTCCCAGTGGTTCTTCGCTGGCCTGTGGAATGCTATTGACTTGCCGGGGAAGAAACCGAGCCCTCTCTCCTCTCACCTGGTGGTGCAGGGAAATGCTCTTTAGGGGCTTTGTCCAACTGGCTATATCTAGCATAGGAAATACAATGGCAAGCATGGATTCTGAATAGACAGCAAAATACCTATAAGCAAGGAACACTTTTTGGATCCAAGTGGCTATATCCCTACTTGTCTCGCTGAACTCAGCCTATATCACAGTACTGTGCTCCATGTGAGTATGAACATCACAACAATGAACAGAGCTTGTTGTTATGGACGGGATCCTGACCTATTTTATAGACTGTGCCTAAGAATGTCTTTAGTGCAGACTTTGCCCCTGTGTACCCGGTTTTGTTCTGACCCTAGCCTATATCCATTGGTTTCAGTGGGAGCTCTCTGTTGGAGAGTAGCATTTTGCTTGTGCATACATAACTAACTGACAGCCTATAAAAGGGATGAAGGAAAAGCACCAGACTGTATGCTCTGGAAAAAAACCCTCAGATTTTTTTCCCCCATGAAAAGGTAATTTACGTAAATTTATCCACGACTAGCATATGGCAATAGCTCACAACTTTGTTAATGGAAACCTGGTGATCCATAACACTTGTGTGGGAGACATTTGCTCGGGGGTAATACAATATTAATGTTACTATCAGTGATCGATCAGAGGATTTGCAAGAAAGGCATAAAGTATTTAATTATAATTACACTGGGAATGGCTTTGTAATGGCTACGACATTTGAATAAGGTCACATCTAGCCTTCACCCCTGTTATGTTGTTCTATATTAAATGCCATTCACTTTAAGTGCTGGAAACCTTTCTGAAGTAGTCAGAATATAATACGCTGGGTAAATTGAAATCTGTCCCTTCATTTTTGGAAATATGATTGATATCCTTTGCAAAACAAATGTTAACACATATTTGTACACAAATTTCTTTGATTATATGTTAGGAGACTCAGATATAACAGCCTTTCTTAGCAGGCATCTTATGGTGAGCAAAGGAAAGGGGTATCTGTGCATATTAATCCTGCTACTCTAGATGGCTTTCAGTTTCTGATACAGATTTTTTTTTTTACACATATTTCTGTCTTCTGCTCTTTCTAACATTTGCCCAAATATTATGTGGTAGACCTGAACTTACCCCACTGAAATCAATACTATTGTATTGAGTCAAGGCTCTTCCTTTGAACTTTGGCTGTAATTTAGTTATCCTTTGCAGAAAAATTTCAACAAGGAACATGTAGTAAGAAGCACATTTGCACATTTAGCTGCAAAAAAATATATTTAAAATATACTGTGCTGATTTACTATGACTACAAACTAAGCAGCAGCATCGCCCCTTTTAAACCTATTAAGAAAAATGGTTTGCATATAACACATTAATACATTAATGTATGTATAAATATAGAGATCACATACAGCCACACAGCGGAGTGCATACATATATAGAGATACTAGATACAGACATGCCCTTGCCCACCTATATACTACTGTGTAGGAAGATTATGGAGCGGTGATATGAATCTATGTGTCCACTGACTTTATGGGTCTTTTTACATCTGCGTACAAGGGATGAGTCTGGTTTAATGAGCCTAATTCTGCCTTGAAATGATTTCATAGAATACCCCTTGATGAGACTTTTCAAGCTCCGATCTGAAGGCAGAATCTGTCTATAAAGAAATTGATCCTTGAAACTTTGGAAGCTGTACTATGATATAACTTCTGCATGACCTGCCATATTTAAAAAAAATATTCTGCTGGCTCAGGAGATGCCTGGGACTTTCAAGTTTCATATTTTTCAAAACAAAAGAGAATTTATAACCCACCTGTAAGAAATACTGCTGTTGGCAGGCTGTAGATACATGGCAATACTTTTAACACCAAGAAGACATCCATCATGCAGTTTTACAACATATAAGTGCAGTGATATTGCTCCCTTTCTCCATAACAATATATAAGAATATATAGTCTAAATGTACAGTATATATTAGCAACAATGTAAAATAACTTAGTGAAATGTCAAAATGCATAAAAATTCAAGTCATGCCTGAGTGTATCTTTTGCACAATTTTGCTTAATCTCATCATCTCAAATACCTTCATTTACCTAGAGTTTATGTTCCAAAGACAGAATTTTTTTCTTACGTTATACAATTGTCTATTAAATCAACTAGAATTCTTGATCCCTGATTTGACTGTTTTAGTTAGGTAAAGGGCCTGATTGTGTAGAATCCGTACTAATGTGTGCACTGTGTCATGGAAAGCAGTTAATTGTGCAAAATATTTTTAGGAGAAACACGTTACTAAGCATTGGACATATGTTTTTTTATTGTCCATAACTTAAAAAAAAATACCCATCAACAGCATAGATGGCAACTATGTTAGATTTAAATGGAGCTCAGGATCTAACATCAATGTCTGTTAATTATAAATCTCACCGGCTTTGCTGAAATTGTATCAAGTACCACTTTGGTGATTGCTTGCAGGAGGAATCAATAAAATCTACTTAATAGGAATGTACAGCTTGTCTTGAAGAAAGTAGGAGACTCAACTCTGTCTTGCATTTTGTCAATGAATACAATTCTTTGCAGGGCCAATCCTTCCTTCATGCTAAGAAAATGAAATATGTGCAAAGGCTATCCTATAGAGTCTCAGGGAACTTTCTGATAGCACAACAGGAATATTGTTTTATTCATAGATACTGGAAGTCTGTCACAGTCTCTCTCAAAGTTTGAACCTGTCAAAGTTTACCAGAGTTCAGCATTAACTTCCATGGAATTAATTTGAACAGCACTTCACTTCAAGAAAAAAAATCTATAATAATACAATTAAAAACCCATACTTACCAAATACTTTAATGACTGATTTGTGCTACTTATTGCTCAAATAGTCTAAGCCCTAACACTGAATATAGTAAACAAGGTAGGGCTTAAATGAGTTCCTAAGGGGAAAAAACCCACCAGATGATCAGCTAATGTAAAGCAGTAGAGGTGTTCACTACTCTATACCTGCTGCAGATTTGGCCTATATATATGGTATATATATAGTGGAGTTAATCCTAACTTATAACAGACGGTAAGTCCAATGTGTCTTTAGTAAAGCACATATGACAGAAGCAAACAAAAAATAGATTGGTGTGATCAAGAAGAGAAAATCCTTGCAGTTTAAATTGCCATTGGCATTATTTTAGAAAATAAGACCAGAATTTCACGCAGCGTCACAAGATAATATACAATGCTATTGGTTAGGTATTAGAGTTTAACTGCAGAAAAGCAAGTCCTTGTGGGACAGATATCTCAGCAGGCTGGTCAAGTTACTTATCACCCTTTCTGAGCACTACTTGAAGAAAGAAGGCAGACTGATGTTACTCGATGACACAAGGCTTTTGTATAGATTGCATTAAAGAATCTGTTGCCAGCTAGAAATCACATCACATTGTCCAGAGCTGAAGATTAATTTGCTGGGACTCCAGGAGGTGATATTTATTATCTTGCATATTATACTGAGATCTCAGACCAGGCAAAGGATCTGGGGCTGAGAGAATATAATCAATGCTAAATTTAATTTCAGAGTCCGATTTTCCTAGGTTGGAGCTGCTTAGGCTCTGTTGGTTGGAGGCATTGTTTGCAACAAACCCATGAGGTTCCAAGAGTCGGGGTCCAGATTGCGTTTTCTCACATTTACTTTCATGAGAGGAGATGCAGTGTAAACCAGAATCCATGGAAGGCATTTCAGGGGAAGAGGGACCTTTTCCTCCGCTAGATCTCTGCTCTCTGTGGTCTCGTTTCATGTTCCTCCTCCTCCGTCTTCGCCTGTAATTCCCATTTTCAAAAAGATCCAGCATGGATTCACATCCTGATGCAAAGCTCCAATAGTTTCCCTTCCCCTTCTCATTCCCTTCTGTTCTGGGAACCTGTATTCATTTAAAGGCAGTTCAGTGTTTGTATGCGTTACAGATGCTGCTGCTTAACATCTGTGTTCATTTACATTTAAGAATGGGTTAAACATACATGACAAGCCATTCCAGCCTCTTGTAGGTAAAATCCAGCCTCTTCACTTTGTTATATATTAACATACATGAGACAAGAACATGCTTTTTTTACCTTTTCAAATGACAACTTGGAGGCATCACAAGAGATTTTAAGTGGCTTGTAGCTCACAATGTTTGGCTTCCCTGCTTTTCTATCAATGTTTAGTGAAACTATTTTGACAGAGAGATTTTTACTCATGCGGCGCGTGGATGCAAATACATAGTGACTGATCTTACCTTTACAAAACAACTGTTAAGCGATAAGTTATGTCGGATGGAGTTCTGCCAGGCTCTTTGATTTGATCTGTAGTAAGGAAATTTCTTCATTATAAAGTCATAAATGCCAGAGAGAGTCACTTTGTTTGAAGGGCTTTGCTGAATGGCCATTGCAATTAAGGCAATGTAGCTGAAAAAAGAAAACTCACTGTTATGCCATTGCCTTGTATAGCTATAGTCTATAGCTAGGTATGTCCACACCACAACATATACACACACATATGTATATAAGACCCCACTCAAAGAAGTTCTCCTGATCCTACATTGTTATTTATGCCACTCCTTGAACCTGAAATGCTTCATGTACAGGCAGTACTGGGTCCTCGCAGACTCCTTTTGCTTTCGTCCAAGAGAAAGCTCTAACATTCATTGATTCATACAGGATGATACACTGGCATTACTTACAGACAACTGAAGCCCAGTCAAACTGTTTGCCCTTTCACTCAGCAGAAAGTGCTTCATTTTAAAGAGATCGAGGGAGAGAAACCCACCAAAATTTCAAGCTGTGGAAGGAAACTTTCCTGAGGATCAATATTCAAACCCTCCATCTCTGCCCTCCTCTTAACACAGGGGATCTCGCCAGCTTGCCACCAGCTGAAGACACACTGGATAATAGTATCTTTTCTGTCTGGGAAACCTATACGGGGCATCTGTGCTCCACTACTGATTTTTGCCCCCTCCCCTGTTTCCCAAATGAGACGTTTTTACGTTATATTTCTCAGTGCCCTGAAAAGTGCAGAAGAGAACAGTTGACATCGGACGATACAAAGGGATTCAGGTCTTGAAAGCTGGAAGTTACATTCTCTCCAAACCAAAGGGAAAAGGACTTTTCCACACTGTTCCCTGCACCTGGAATAAACTTGCTTACACCTGGAAAGACGCCCATGGTAGTTATTAGAGAGATCCTTGGGTGAATTCCCATTACCCAACAGTCCAGACCCTCACCCAAGAGAGAGGAAGACTTTGAAAACTTCACCTTACCTGTATGCTGGTCTGGTGAATTTTTTCTCTTCATCAGAACTACAGGTTGGATAGTCGTCCCCGTCATAATTAAAACAGTTATAGGGGTACTGCGTGTTATCAAACATCTTCCTGCTCCTTGCTCAGCTCCTGCGGAGTGAGAGAGATGAA
>NW_005842677.1:199123-224046 GCF_000455745.1 Alligator sinensis | reverse complement strand
TTTCCCTCCCCTCCCTGTCTCATTCTCTCTCTCTCTATTCCCCCTCTCCCCTTCTCTCTCTCACATGCACACACACATGCATACTCCCTCCGTCTTGGGTGGAGATTGTTTTTGTAATTCTTTCATCTCAGACAGCCAGTCTGTTAGATATTCCTTGGGTTTTTGGGGGTTTTTTTTCTTGTTGTTGCTTCCAATCTGGTTATAGGAAAGGCAGCTAATAGCTGATTAAATTGGTGAGGTCTCTCATGAACCTTTGAACTTGGGTGTGTACAGCCAGTAGCTCAGCTTTGCTCTCTGGGTGGTCTGGGCTGGAGCGGGGCCAGCCGTTTTTGCCATCTACATACACAATGTGACAAAAGCAAACAACATGATGTTAAATCATGCTTCAAGGTTTGTTCTCGCAAATTCAACTTTGAGAGCAGGGTTCCCCCTCCCTGGGATTTTTCTCCCTCCTCCCCCCCTCCTCTGCTTAGCAGGGTGGCTTTTTTATTTATTTATTTTTAGAAACCCGACATACGATAAACAGACGGTCCAGCCAATAACGCACGCTTGCCCTGATCTGTAATCTATAATACAGTATAATAGACATAAATTATATTTCCATGACTAAAGGAAAATGTGTATTTTCAAAGGGAATAGAACAGAGGGATATGTAAGACTACTGTCAAGCAGGAAAGTAAAAGGAAAATAGCTGTAGGCAGGAGATCTGCCTGTGTGGGCTTTGATCTGGGGGATGAATTAGTCTAATAGCCCTGTGTGTTGGCATCCAATACTGTAACAATTTAATAGTTTTTCAATGCTTTGGAGTGTTTTCCAACAAGTGATGTAAACCAAAGACATCACACAATGTTTCCGGGGAACTAAAAAGGTGTTTGCCACATGATAATTAAATTATTTGAAGACAGTTATTTCCTAGGAACTAGCCCCCAGAGGGAAGGGGTATTGGAAGAGAGAAAGCAAACTGGTGTGCAGAAAGTTACCTAGATGGAAATATAAAAGCAGAGCATCCCCAGCAGCATTCTGGTTCTACTGCCTTTTGTACAAAATCTGTCCTCAAACTTTACTGAGTTAAAGATTATAGTTACGGGAAAATTCACTCAAGTGACAAGGAGCTGTTTAAAGTGAGGTTTAGACTTTTGGCCAGTCTTGACAGAGATGAAACCATAATCTTTGTCAATAATATAACAGTGCATCATAGCAGAGGGACAGGCAAAGCAAAGGTATGAGCAAAGTGGTGAGGGGAGGGAAGAAGGGGTAAAGAGAGATGTTTTCAGAGGAGATGTAAAAATAAGCTGGAGCAAGCAGCTATTTAGCATCAGAAATAGTCCCATCCCACAATACATGAGGTGCCTATTCCAAAAAAGCCCTTAATATAAAGGGTCACATGCTGTTCCTATAGGACTCAGTTGATCTTTCACTACTGAAGTCAAAGGGGAAGAAATTCAAAAAGCACAAAAGTATATGAGGCCTGATTTTCATGTGCACTCACTTGTTGCCAAAACTGTTTAAGAAGGGCCTTAGTGTAAATAAGGATCAAGACTATTGGTTGCATTGGGTTTCCAACGAAAAGTGGCCCAAAAAAAGGATTTGATCTCTGAGATGTAAGTAAAAACCTATTTCAACTTCTAATTGCAATTCTTCCCTTTTAAAGTGTCTTCCCCCAGTGAAACTCCATTGACTTTGGTGTTACTTCTAATTTATAACAATAAAAGTGCACATTTCCAGGCCACCGAGTCCCATTTTTTTGTTTGATAGTAAGTATTAAAAAATTGAATTAAAAAAGTATCAGTGAAAAACAATCCAAAACACAGGATATACTTTCATCAAAAAAGCTGGCCATTCATACAGACCATGTCTACATGAGATGCTGACTATGCAGTTGTTACTGCACAGTCATTTAGTACTTGCAGACACAAGTACTAAATGACTGCGCAGTAACTGGTGTTACTGTGCAATAGTGTCCCTGAATGGCTTTTTGCTGACACTGTCTGTGCAGTAGCTCATTACTACTGTGCAGTAGCATCGCATCAAGCTTCATGCCACGTAACGGTACCGTGCAGTAGTAATGAGCTACTGCACAGTTAGCATCTCGTGTAAACGTGGCCACACTTACTTATTATCCAGTAGGTAAAATGTCCTATAAGAAATTAGGGTAAAGTAATAAAGTGTGTTTAGCTTAAAAACATTAGGAATCTATTCTATTCATACAAGGAGCTGCAGTTTACCACTGCCACAGTGGGTGAGTATAGCTCACAGGGTCTCTCTTTGTGGCAAGATACTTAAATAGATTTTACCCTACAGATGCTGCTCTTGACTAAGTTAGCCGTGGTTTAAATTTTAAGAAAAAGAAGGATCCTACATATATTTAATGACTGCGAATTAGGGGTGTGCAAAGTGGGCCCTAATCGACTTGGATTCAGATTCAGCCTGAATCAGGGACAGTGATTCAATTTGTTGATTCGGATCACTGTCCCTAATTCAATTCGGCCGAATCTGAATCTGAAGATTCGATGCCGATTTGGAGAATCAGTGATTCAGACATAGACACAGCTTTAAAAGCTTTTTCTACATATCTTGAGGTAGCAGGTGTGGCTTATGATTGCTGCGATGCTGGGGTGCATGGAGCATCCCACAGGAGTGCGTGGGGACGGGACATCCACATGCTAGCAGTGAATCTGGGTCTGCTGGGGAGCATGCTGGGGGGTCCCCCGCACCTCCCTGGCTTGGCAATTGGCTGCAGGGGGACCCCGGGTGCCCCCCCAGACCTGTGAGGCATCAGTCACCAAGCCGGGGGGGGAGGCCCTCCCTAATTCTGGTCCACTTCTGGGTCTGTTGCTAAATGCACTGGGGAGCCCCCCCATGCTTCTGTGGGACACTCCAGCTTTGCAGCACTCACAAGCCCCAGCTACCTAGAGGTATGTAGAAAAAACATTTAAAGCTGTGTCTATGTCCGAACCTTTCAGAATCTCTCTGAATTGATTCAATTCTGATTCTGAATCAATGCAGAGAGATTAAAGGGTCCTCTGATTCGATTTGGATTTGGAGATTCAGCCACCGAATTGGGCTGGATCTCCACCGAATCGAATCAGGGACCGAAGCTTCGCACAGCCCTACTGCTTATCAAGCATTTATTCTTCAAGTGAGAAAGAACCACCAGGCTGGATACATTCATACAGAGATTGGTCCAAAATCCATGTTCAGGAAAACTTTCCTGTTGATTAAAATGGGATTTAAGCTCACTATGGCTTAAATGCTTTTACCATTTTAGCTTAAAAATAAAGGCCAAGAGTGGTCTAATTGTGAGATGTGTTGAACACCCACAACTTCTACTAATTTTCACTAGAAATGTGGTTACCAGATATTTCTGAAAAGTAGATTCATTATTCTGGTGCCTAAACCCAAATTTTGGAGCCTAAATTCAGGGACCTGTTTTTGAAAGCATTGGTCAAGCAACCTAGGATAAGAGATGGCTCCACCTAGGTAAGTCAGTGGTGACTGAAGTTTACTGGTTGCTTGGTGATGATGGCTTGATGGCTTCAATCCAGGTTGCAGTAGCTCATGACAACAACCAACACCTCAGCTGGCAGTTCTTGATGAGAGGCACAGCAATGAGCACAAAAAAAAGAAAGGACAAATGAATTTCCTTCTCACTCCCGGACATGGTCATAATTAGAGCATGCTAGAAGTTCCCAGTGTCACTGTTTGTTTGGTGGATGCTTTTCTGTGGATAAATATTTTTAATGATCATTTTCTGAGAACCAGCCACAGGCTGGTGAACTTCAGTCTCTGGAGGTTGTACATTCACTCATAAGAACAAAACAACACACATTTTTTTAAATCCGGGAAGAGCGAAAAGCAGCGTAAATTAAAACTGGGGAAGGTCCTTTTGAAATCCAAATATATATAAATAGCTGAATATTTTTTTAAAAGTTGGTTTAATGCCTGATATGCTCAATTTCATCCCTGAGTGATTATTATGGCTCAATTATAAATCCTTGAAAATAGTATTTACAAAAGAAGCGCTGACAAACCCTTAAATATGCCATTACAGAGTTAGCAGGTGCCATGGTTATTGTGGCAAAATATGTTAAACAATAGTTTTCTCTTAGCATCTGTACAGTCATTATAGTTTTACTAGAGTAACGATAACTCATCCAGGGTGTTATCATAAAAGCATAATTTTACTAGGCAGTTTTTTTTCTGAGGTTGTATATTTCCAGAATACAAAGCTGTAAACCATTTGATTTGAGATAGTAAACAGGCAATAAAAGTGTCATGTAAGATTTTCCTTTTTTTTTTAAGCCAGCACTAAAAATTATTCACAATTTATTTTTAATTATGACACAAATTAAGAAAATGATGCCTGAAATGGAGACTCTTCATAAATTCAAAGGAGGTATTTTTTGATGATTGTTGCAAAGTACCAGAATAATAACAGGTATCATAGTTCAAAGATTATGCACTGAATCCCAGTCTGTTTGTTTGGCTGGATTGTGACTTTTGGCAGAAGGGAGATGTATACATTCCTCCATCTCAGATTAGATCCACAGGTCATTGGGAATCAAGCAGCTGAGTCACAATTCCTTTCCTTGATCTTGGAGGTGGTATTGGTGGTAATTTAGGGCCCGATCCAAATCTGTTGAAGGCAATTGCAAGACTTCCATTAACTTCATTGGGCTTTGAATCAGATCTGCCCTGGTGGTCTATGCCAACAGCAAATTGCCAGTCCCTCAGTGCTTTAGTAGACAAGTAGGAAAGGTGCAATCAAAGCTTCATCTGTACCCTGCCCATTTGTTTTTAGAAGGGAATAAGTAGTTGTCAGAGTTAGCACCAATCTGTCAAGTCTATTGTAACCAAGTAACTCGAAGTTACTTTAAAGAGATCTTGGTAGAACAGTGGCAGTTATAAACGCCTCCTCTTTTAGATCCGCATAAGGTTGCCTAGCATCCCTTTTTCTAATGTCTGTGACCAGATACGTATGTGTGAATGAAGCAAAAACCAATGGAGCCACACCGATGAGAATCTTCTAGCTCATGACATGCAGCTTTTTGGAATAATCATGATTCTTGGATGTGTTCTTCCACATCATCCTCTGCAGTTTCCCCCTACTTGGTGTCTGGTACAAAGGTTCTGTCATAGATCAAGCTTTATGTTTAGTATTTCATTTTGATTTTGCATGTGGAACCTCATTGAAATGACATTTGCCCCCTTGGTTGCCCTGTTGCTCAGGTTTCCTGCCAAGAGCTATCTTGGTCTCTTCTGCATTTTGTACACCATCTTCTCCTCTGGAATTTGGTCTGATGATGTCAAGTCATATTTGCCAATGTGCATGTGAGATTATTGATATGCTACTTATGACTATTGCCTGGTGCAGGGGGAAAATTTGAAAGCTGAAGGCCACCGTATTAGTTCTATTTCCAGCACAAGAGAAATGTATTGTGTTATCAGTTTCATAGTGGTGTTATGCCACATGTTTCTTGTGGAATGGTTCACCAGAGATTCAATTCCTCTGTCCACTGAAATTACAAAGGAGTTCATTCATGAGGCCTGCAGACCTCTGATACTTGTGAGCTACAGATTATAGCTTTTCAATGGCTCCTGGTGGAGCAGCATGCACTATTTTGGTGGGCTGACTGGAGGTCCTAGTAGAGGAACTGGCACTCTGTATAATAGTCAGTATTTGCACTTTCATAGAATTCTGCATTCAAACACTGCGGAGGGTACACAAGAAGTTAGTCATCTTCTAAACAAAGCTGTTCAACTTTTCGTTTGAAAACAGCACTTTTCATTTAAAACTATGTAAACTAAAAGAAAAATGATTAAACATGTAGAAAATGAAACAAACATTTCATTTCAGTTCAAATGAAATGTTTTGGGTTGACTCAAAATGAAGGGGTTTTTTCCATTTTCCTTAACAAAAACCCTCCAAAATTATGTCTTTTTTCCTGACTTGAATCAGATTTTTTTTTTGTCAAATGTTTCAGTTTGGCCACAGAACCAAACATTCAATTCTTTTTCTACCTCTAGTTGCAGCTATTTCCTTTCATCTGATTGCCATGCACTATTGGGGACAATTTCATTTGGGAGACTACTCTATTTTTTCCTCTGAGGAAGAGATTTGGTATAGGTTAAATATTTTAAGAAACCCAAATCAGAAGGGAAGTTGATTACTGGGACCTAATGTTTCAAATTCTTCAACTTCTGGACAAATTCAGAATTTACAAGTGGGCAGTTTGGGCTTAGTCCTACTATCCCTAAAATGGAACTGTCATGCTCCCAGCTAGTTGGGTACATGTTGTCTGGCTGAGGGCCCAGAGGGACTTCCCTCAACCCACCCATCACACTTTGATCTTAACAAAGGAAAAGAAGGAGGAATTCCAGATGAAGTGGGTGTTCTTCCTCCCTGGGCGTACTCACATAGTGGTATGCTCTTCTTGGTGCTCCTCCTCCCCTACACCCTGACCACAGACCAGCTGTGGATTGTAACAAAGATGAGTATATGACCCTGCTGGCTCCAGCTGATGATTTGTAGATGCCGGATAGGTATCAAGTATGTTATGTCACAGTTTGTACACTTCCACCGCATTGTCAGATGAATGCCAGATGCAGCTGAGGTGGCCCCACACAAGAAAAGATAAGAGATCCTTATATTGGGCATAATTTAACAGAATGTGCTTTCTGGGCTGGGATGAGCTTTCCAGCTAGCGCGGGTAAGATCACCTTGACAAATCAATGAACTGTCACTTGTGAAAACAAATCAACAATATCCACATCTTGCACCGGACACGAACCTCTGGGTTCTGGCAGCTAGTCTTGCAGAATTTCCCCTCCAGGGTAGAAACCTTTCCCCACCATTGGTTTTTCTTACCCATGAAGTCCAGCGCTATGATGGAGTTGGAGACCCCTCCAGGTCTCCATGCACTGGAGACGATTCTGCTCCATGCAGGTCCCTCCACTCTCCAGGCTATGCTGCCCAGTATCTCCCCCCTCTCTCTTGGCTCTTCTTCTGGTTTTATGAGGCTGCTTCATCATGACGGTGTGACATCATCTTTCAAGTGACCCTAGAGCCACAGGGAGCATGAGATAATAAAGCACCGCAGTGGTGCAGCACACAGTTCTGGCTCCTGCTTTTCACCTGCAAGTAGCATCTCAAACCCTTACCGGGACAAGCACAGGCTTCTTGCAGCTTGTCACCCTGACTGTTGGTGCTTTCCCTAGTGGGGCTCACTTGCCTCCCTGGGTCCCAGTGCTACAGGGCCCAAAGCATCCCATGGGATAGATGTGGTGGGGCTGCATGGAAATCATGGGTGTTATCTCCATGGCATTGTTCCTTTCCCAATTCCAACTCTGTGGAAGCCCTCTGGTAACTGATCTTTGAGATTAAGGATACAAAAGTGAAGAGAGGTCAGGGCAGAGGGTTGGAAAAGATGAACAGAGAGGGGATGCCATTTTTTTTTTTGAAGTGTCAAGTTTCTTATGCAGCAATAATGGTCATGCCACACATAAATTGTAGCTGAATGAACCCATGGTGGCTTATGAAAAAAAAGTACATATGGGGGGATGGGGGGTGGAAGAGGGTGGGCTGGCATTCTTTCTTCTTTCATCTTATGGACATTTGCTACCTCAGAACTTTTAGCTATATAACAAACTATGCAGATACTGACTTTACCTCATACAATTTTTGGATTCTGCACTAAACACAGCTAATGACTTGGACCAAGAAACTAGTTCCAGACATTAATTACCTTACCTGAATGAACTGGCATCACATAATTAAGTACGGACTATTTATGAAATTATTTTGTGGAGAGAATTAATTCAAAGAGATAACTAAGCCAAATATTGTGGCTGACTCTTGTGCACAGTTGTTCATGCATTGTTAATTGCAGGAGCTAGCACAAATTGCACAGAACTTTCTTTTAAGCCATCCTAATTATTTTAGACTCGCGTCGTTGAAGTCATTGGGGCCAATTCCCAGTTGAGCTAAGGCCCACCTCTAGTGGCATAAAGAAATCTTAAAGGGGATAGAGATCTCACAAGGGACACAGCTTGATTGCTCCAGTCCTATGACCCATTATTTTGAAGTCTGGACAAGGCATAGGGATGCCCAGAGCACAGTATCCTAGTCATTCTCTGCTTCCCATGATCTGAATGTTGATGGTTGCACTAGTCCCCAGATAGCCGTAGAATACAGCGAGCACAGGAGTGGCTTAAGTCCTTGCTCCCTAATCTGTTTCTGCACTCAGTACAGAGATGGAGATTGTGGGTCAGGGCCGCTTCATTCATGCTGGGGTCGCAATACTTTATCTGGGAACATTATGTGGTCTATTAGCTGAATCAAATCCATGAAATGCTTCTCCCCCAAACCCATCCTGCCTCTTTCTACTTAAGCCATACATCTACATCCCATCTCCTTTCAAATTCTTTGTGTCACTTTCTTGTGTAGAAGCTAAGTCCCATGGGTCTGCTTGGTGTTAGTTCTCTTGAGCTTTAGGAGTACTCATTTCAGTTCAGGACTGATTGGAGAATTGTCCCTGCTCTTGAATCTGCCAAAATTGTAGCTTGCTTACCCTGGACTAAGTCATTATGTGTTCACCCCATGGGATTCTGGGAGGAGCCTTATGTGTCTAACCCTGAAGCCAGAGCTGCTACTTAGACCCTTTGCTGACATGCAACAGTGTGCATGGGGGCAATAGTAGCTTGTTCTGAATGTTCCCAGCCACAACCTTTGAAAAGCCAGTATGCACTTGCATCCCAGTATGAATTAAAGGTTCTTCCTCAGAAATAATTTGCAAAGGATATGAGTCTGCTATAGCTCCAGTGATAGGATTTTGGCTCAGATTGTAGATCTCTAGATTGGTCCCTAATAAGACATCTAAGATGGTGGCTGTCATGTAATCGAGGCAGTTTCTCCCACTTGCTCCCTCAGTACATGCACAGACAGGGATCTTCACCTGTGTAAGCACTGGGATAAACTTAATATATACAGGAGAAAAACGCAGCAAGGAAAAGAGAAAAACTACTGAGAAACGGACTGGAGGGCAGGGTAAAGATGGAGCTAGAAACTCCTCCAGCCAAATCCATTTGGAGAAAAGGGACAAATGGTTTCACAACAGGTGTGTTTGTCTAAGCAGAAACCAAGCCACTGTGACAAGTAAGAAGCCCACAAAGGAAGAAAGGGAGGCTGCATAACCTAAGGACACGGAAGAGCCAAGAGTCTAACTTGCATAATGGGTAAGCATCAGATAAAGCACTAGGACATCAGGATTCATAAGAAGCATGCCTGGGACTGTACCTGAAAGACTGAAACTAGAAACAGTGATAAGTCACTACCCAGATTCAGGAGTCTTAGGACTAAATAGGAGCTATTTATAAGTGGCTGGTCAGGGTACTGATTCTACCTACCATGCTTATTGTTTAGTAGTATCCAAATCCATGAGCAGTTATTTCAGCTCTGTTATTTCTGTTAGAACAGCTCTGTTATTTCCAGCGAAGCCCACCAATGGACTGAGATACCACTCGGTGTGAGTTGAGGGTGCTAGAACTGAGATTCCTATGGACATTACCAAGGACATATGGACTGGAACATGCATAGTGATAGGTAGTATCTGTGGGGCTCAACTTTAATCAGAAACAGTGTGTGGGTACAGTGACTCAGGCTCATGCCCAGCTCCCCTCTTGGTCTATGAGGGGAGTCCTGAAGGGTTTCATCCAGATGCCCAGCCATTTGATTCACCTGGTGAGTGCGGGCCTGTAGTGGAGACTTCTTCCTATATGCTACCTTGTGGAGTGACATGAAGGAGTTGCATGCCTAAGAAGTGGATAAGCCAAGCGAAGGCACTCTCTAGCCCATAGTAATACTACTGCTTTATTCTGAAGTCTGTAGATTCTCCAACAGTGCTTCCCTTCATTGCATCCTCTGAGAGCAGATTGACTGTGGATGAGGAAGAGAAACACTGTTTTGTTTTCAGCTGGTTTCATTTAGATTTAAAAATAATAACTACATGTCAGTTTATTTTTTCATGAAGTGCTTAGTTCCATGTGCAGAAACACTTTGGAGGGCAGTACAAACTATTATGATGGAGGACGGTTACAACCAACAATACAAAACCAGCTGAAACCCAAACCAAAGAACAGTACCGTGGCAAGGAAGTTTGGTGCCTGGGGCAAAGCCCATAGTAGCAGCCCGCCCTCATCCTACATACAGATCTGGGGGGCACATGCCCCCCCATGCTTGCTCAGGAGTACACACAGCGATGGAAACCACTCTTCCCCCATCCCTGCACCCCCCACAAATGAGCCACTCACGGCTCCATCCCATGCCCCGTCCTGGCTGGGCAGCTCCTGTTGGTGCCCCTTCACTTTGGCACCCAGGGCGGTTGCCCCACTTGCCCCGCTTTGCTATGGCACTGCCAAAGAAGATGACTTTGTTAGAGAATTACGCAGGAGCAAATGCAGTTTGCAGGCATTTGATTCTGAGGGGAGGGACAGGCTGAAACAGGAGTTCATGGGAATGCCCCCAAAACTCTCTCACCTTTGGAGTCAAGATTTGATGCAGAATAGCTGAAAAAAACGGGGTTAGGGTGCTCACTGTGAGGATGTGTTTTCATTCTGCATAAGTTTAACTGTTGTGAATGCAATATAGGAGCTGGTGTACCCGATCAGACCACAGCAACCAGTGTTTAGAGCTTTCACAGGAAAGTTTGAGAACCCCTAGTGAATATTTATGGAATAACCTATCTGTTGATAAATGTTGACATTTTCAGTGGTTAGTGGTGGGGATATAAAGTTCTGGTGCATGCAGTTTTACATTCCTCATGTTTTTCATCCTATCTAATGTAACCATAGAAAGTCTTACTATTCATTGCCATGTCTAGTCATATATTTTAAAATCCTACTAAGCTTTTAGTCTCAACACATCTTGTGCAAAAATATTCTGTAGGTCCGTTGTATGATAGAACCAGTGTCAAGGCTCACATAAGTATTTACAGAGCATCCTGTTGTGATCCTATTAGATGACTTTTCAAGGCCCCTTCCAGCCCTATTTTCCATGCATTACAGAAAGGAGAGTGGCAGGGCATGTTAAACCTTCCTCCACTCTACTGATGATATTTCTGTTTTATCCCTATAAATCAGCCCCAAGGAGGAGAGAAGGTTTATTTGCAATTAAAAAAAAAAATCTCTGAGCATGTCTTTCAGCTCTAATCCATCTCTAGGAATGAGGAAAAATTAGTTCTCTATGCTATTTTATCTTGCACCTCCATTCTCAGCCCTGCACCACATGAACTCCAAATGCCATTAGTGGCTTGTCCACTATAGTTTGGACAGAAATAAACTCATTTGGCACAGACCTTTTGTTCCAGGCTGTGGCCCAGACCTGAATATCCTGGCAGGACTTCTTAAACCAAGCCATTGAATTCCAGGCCAGGCTGGTAGAAAAATCTAAAAATAAACAACACTTGTGAATAAGTCTCCCCATTCATGGAGCAGGGTTAATTGGGCTTGAACAAAAATATCAACAGTTCACTTAATGCTTCCAGGCACAAAATGTCTCTCTCATAATCAGCAATGTGCCAGGAAGTGCTCCTTTTGGAGACTGCATCAACGTCCCTTCTTGGACTGTTTCCCAAGCCCTCTGCCTGGATCTCTTCTCATGATGGAGTGACAGGATAGCCTTTTAGCCTATAGTCCTGTTACAGGATCTCCTCCCACCTCCCTATACCCTTCCACATGGTCCCATTCCTGCACAGGACTCAGTGCAACTTGATTATGTGATCTTTTCACAGCACTACAAGAATGCTTGTCCTTAAAAGGGCCGAGCCTTGAAACAGGGCTGGCTCATCCCAAAGGCTGTAACTGCTCTTGAAAAAAGGGCATAGCAATTGAACAGCTATCCAATGGTTGTAACCTTTAGCCCGTAGCAAAGTCACTTGGTTACATGAAAAGGGATCATGGTATTGAATCTTATTTTCTGTGTTTATCTTAAAAAAAAAAATAGAAGCTTTTCTGAGAGTTTTCTGAATTTGGAAGAAAGCCATTTGTTAATAATATTCCCAGTGATGTCTTTCTACTTACTTCTGGAAAAAACACTTGATGGTTGGTGTGTCAGGGACACCTGATTGCATTTTTTCCAATGCCAGACTTCAACCTTCTTCCATTCCACTGAATTAGAATAATAGTTTATGGTTCATCATTTATCCTCCTTCAGGTATTTGCTCATCTATCATATCAACTTGCAGTAGAGAACTGTTAGCTTTGCACTTTTGAGCTCGCTGCTGACAGCTCCTTGAAAAGGTTTAAGTTCCTCTCTTGTGTAGGCTTCCTTTTCATCTTATGAGAGGATTCATGATGTAAACACAGATTCTAAAGAAAAATAAGCTTCAGTCTGTGCCTCCTGAAGTGTGTTCACATCATTAGTTTTATGTTCATGGGGGAATATTTGGACATGTGCTATGTTTAGTGAATACTGGGGAAGTTTAAAAAGAGATGTAGACCAGTTGGAGACTGTAGCAGGGGGTCTATTTCAAGCACTGCTACACTCACCCCTCCAGGTGAGCCTGACATGGAAACCTAGCTCTGGAGGAAGTCTGGGCCAGCAATAGAGAAGTTAAACTCACCACACGGTAGCACAGCAGGACTGAGACAAACTCCCAAGAGGCCCGTGGAGTTCTAGTCTTCGTTAAGATGGGGACTGCTGGGTTCCTTTCCCCTGGAAAGGGGGAAAGTGAAGAGACTTACCTGGAGTCAGCACAGAGGTGTGGACAAGCTGCTGGAGGGATCCACATTGGATCCACAGCTTCCAGGAGTGAAGAGAGATGCCTCATGTGATTGCTGTTGCTATGGACCACAGTAAACTGGCAGGAAAGTTGCCCCATTGGTAAAGAGGGAAAAAGGGTACCAGTTTTTCCTGGCAGGGGCCCAGTGTGTCCTGAAACAGAGAAAATGGAAACCCAAAAGAGAGTGAAAGAGTGAACTGATTTAGGGTAGATACCTAGCCTGAGTATGGGAAGTCAGAAATTGGAGCTAATTAAGGCCTGTAGGATGTGAGTGTGGAGCCTGAGTCCTAAGTGGGTCAAGAAAAGTCCAGCCTTGATAAACTGTGGAACAAGTTTGGAAGATTAATTGACTACACAGCCAGGACTGTGTTAGGAAGGGGTCTGAGTTTCAGTGAGCACAGAACATAAAACCAGGAAGGAAATTGATTGAATCTCAGGTGGACTGTGTGGTGTGAGGGTTGCCAGTAATTAATGAGAGCCTTGATAAAAAGGGGCCAGCTGCTCTCTCAAGAGGTGATTCACATTAAGTGAAACTGGAGAAGCTGGACAGGCCAAGAGCTAGAAATTAATTGATGACTGAAGTTCCAAGATATGAGAGTATCAGATACGGACTGATATTGGGTAGGGAGGAGAGACTTGTCAAGGTGAGGATCATCTACCTTATTCATTCATTTCAGTTTATGTTTATGGTTTAATCAACTGGACCTGGGCAGAAGCAGACCTGGTGGAAGACCCAGAGGGTGGGTGAGGGGAGAGTCGTATTCATACCCTTTTGTGACCAAACTGTGATCCCTAAGTATGTCATCTGGGTGAGTGATGGACCAGGGTGTAGGGGAGGAGGAGCCCTGGGAAGGCCCCACACCAAGATATAACAGAGATTCCTCACTAGCGGGGTAGATATTCTCTCTGTCCACAGTAGTAACAAGAAAGTGTGGCAGGTGACAAATTAATGGACAGTGGACTGTATACCCTAAGAAGAAAATCGAGTTAGTGACCAGTCACCCTCCACTGTTACAGAGGCCCATTAAAAATGAATGGTAGCTGGCTTCCAACCTTCCATTTGTGATTCTGAATACCTCCAATTTATGGCTTTTTTGGGTATATTCACCATTTGGTAGGAACATGGTTTGCAGATTTCCTCTTAAGATTAACATTAATGGACCTATTTAATATACTCCTTAGTTCTGAAGTCTTTCAAAGGGTTGAGAGCTCTGTGTTACATTTCTTTTGCCATGGCATTTCTTTAGATTTAAGCCGATGTTAAAAATATGAAAAAATGTAATCATTTTTATTGAACACCCTCCCATTTTTAATCACAATTTGAATTTGGGTTACATATACAGATTTAAGAAGCTGAAAAATGTTGATGAGCTTGGCTTTCTTTTTTTTAATATTTAAGTATGGCTGTATTGAAACTTGACTTCAGGTACTTACCTCTATAATAGCCAAAAATCTGACTTTTTTTTAGCTTAGTATGAATTTTTAGGAACTACATTTTAGAAGCCAAAAAGACAGGATGAGGCATCACTTCTTCCCACTAATTTATGGAATGACTTGTTCAGGAGCTTCTTAGTAAGTTCATACAAGTACCACAGCTATATAGATACATTCTGAGATGTATTTCTATTGGCCTTCGGGGGTGAAATAAAATTATATTATATTAGTATTATTGAATCTGACTAGATTTCGAGCCTTGCAAAATTCCTGTGATCCTCATCATTCTATTCTACACCTATCCTATATACACATCAAAGAACTTGGACCAAAAATATATCATGTGAATTGTAAAATCCAGAACTGAGGATAGCTGTAGTTTCATAGTTTCATAGTGCTTAGGGTCGGAAGGGACCTAAACAGATCATCAGGTCCAACCGCCTGCCCTAGGCAGAAATGAGTGCGGGGTCATAACACCCCAGCCAAATATTTATCCAGCCTCCTCTTGAAGACCCCCAAGGTAGGAGAGAGCAACACCTCCCTTGGGAGCCCATTCCAGAGCCTGGCAGCCCTCACCATAACGTAAAGTCTCCTGATGTCCAGCCTGAACCTTCTCTCTAACAATTTATGGCTGTTATTCCTAGTAACCCCGGGTGGTGCCTCGGGGAACAGAGCCTCCCCCAATTCCCACTGGTCCCCCCTGGTGAGTTTGTAAATGGCCATGAGATTCCCTCTCAGCCTTCTCGTGTGGAGGCTGAATAGATTCAGGCCCTTCAGCCTCCCTTTGCCCTGCCTGACCTGCTGCCCCTTGACCATGCAAGTGGCCCTTCTCTGGATCCTCTCAATGCTAGCCACATCCCTCTTGAAGTGCAGTGCCCAGAACTGGATGCAGTACTCTAACTGTGGCCTGACCAATGCCACACAGAGGGGAAGGATCACCTCCCTGGACCTGCTTGTGATGCACCCGTAGATGCGCGACAAGGTGTGGTTAGACTTACTGACCGCTTCCTCGCATTGGTGGCTTATGTTCATCCTGGAGTCAACAATGACTCCAAGATCCCTTTCTGCCACCACGTTGACAAGGAGTTCCCCAGCCTATAGGTGTGTTGCTGGTTCCTTCTCCCTAGATGCAGCACCTTGAGCTTGTCTGTGTTGAATTCCATCCTATTCTCATCCGCCCACCTCTGTAACCTGTCTAGATCTGGCTGGATTCTGTCCCTCCCTTCCAGCGTGCCCACCTCACCCCACATCTTGGTGTCATCAGTGAATTTGGACAGTGTGCTTTCCACCCCCACATCAAGATCACTCATAAATATGTTGAACAGTACAGGCCCCAGGACCAAGCCCTGGGGGACTCCACTGCCCACATCCTTCCAGGTTGAAACGACCCATCCACCACCACTCTCTGGATGCAACCATCTAGCCAATTTGCCACCCATCTGACTGTGTAGGCATCAATGCCACAGTCACCTAGTTTTTTTGAGAGAAGGTGATGTCAAAGGCCTTCTTAAAGTCCAGGAAGACAACATCCACCTCAATGTCCTCATCCAGGGACTTTGTGACCTGATCATAAAAGGAAACCAGGTTAGTCAGGCAGGATCTGCCCTCAATGAAACCATGTTTGTTGTCCCTGAGCATTACCTCCCCTACTGGGCTCTTCCAGATGTGCTCCTTGATAATTTTCTCAATGGTCTTCCCAAGGACCGAGGTGAGACTAACTGGTCTATAGTTACCCAGGTCCTCCTTTCTCCTCTTTTTGTAAATGGGGAGCACATTGGCCCTTTTCCAATCCCCTGGTACCTGGCCAGAGCCCCACAAGTGCCCATAAAGCCATGCCAGGGGCCCTGTTATGACCCCCCACCAATTCCCTCAGCACCCTCGGGTGAAGAGCATCTGGACCTACTGATTTAAACATGTCCAGCCCCTCCAACAATTTCCTAACTAGGTCATCCCTGACCCTAGGCATGGTGGTGCCTCCCCTGGGTCCGTCCATAATCCTAGTGGGGGAAATGTCGCAGTCCCCATTCAGGAATATGGAGGTGAAGAATTCATTGAAGAGGTCAGCTTTTTTGTTAGCTGCAATCACCAGATTGCCAAGCCTGTCCTGTAGGTGCCTCATGTTCCCCGGTGCCTTCTTCTTACTCCCTATGTATTTGAAAAAGGATTTTTTGTTATCCCTAATTCTGGTCGCTAGCCCTAGCTCCATCTCTGTCTTGGCCTTCCTAACAGCCTCCCTGCAGTCACGAGCAATGGAGGTGTAATCCTCCTTGGTGATAGCCCCTTGCTTCCACTGTTTGTATGCCTCCTTTTTTGCCCTCAGGCAGTCCTGGATGCTTTTGCTGAGCCATGGGGGCTTCTTAGCCCTCCTTCCCCCCTTGGTGTGCATTGGGACTAATTCCCTTTGAGCTTGGAGGATTGTCTCCTTGAGGAACAACCACCCGTCTTGGACTCCCATCTCACTGAAGCTCTGAGACCCCAATGCCTCTCCTACTTAGCTCATTGAAGTCAGCCCTCCTGAAGTTGAGGACTTTTGCCTTACTGCTTGCTTTCATCACCCTGACTAGATAGTAAATTCCAGCAGGCAATGATCACTTTTGCCCAGGTGGTCGAGTACCTGCAGATCCCTCACCAGGTCATTGCCTATAAGAAGCTCTCCCCTTTCCCAGAGCTGCCTTTTCCTATGCAACATTTGGATTGCAAGAGAATAATCGTTCATTTGCTCACTGCTCTGTAGCATTGTGAGCAAATCAGCTTATCCTTGCACACGTCAGAATTATTCATATACCAATTAGCTGCAGGGAAAGCAAGGGAATACTCAGTTAAGCAGGAAATGAGCCACGTCTCCTCCTGAAATGCCACAACATTCAAAAAGATTCTAGTTATACATTGTCTTATCTTCCTGAGCTTTCTGGCTCCAGTTGTGGATAAACCCACATACTTCTATTTTAGGGGATCAGATAGACCCAACAGTGTCAAAATTCTACTCAGCTCCTAAGGGCAGGTTCTGGCCTCAGACTCATGGGATTGTTTATCTTGCTAAAAATCAGAGCAATTACACTTATGTAAAACTAATATAAGTGAAATCAGAATCAGTGTATGCATTTTGTTCTCATTATCTAAAGTGGACAGAACTTGGCCTTACGTACATAGCATACTTGCCACGCGCAAGTCTGGAAGCCTGGGCTCTAGGTTCCTGATGGCAGATTACATTTCTGAGATGGTGTAGAATGAATAGGAATGGAAATGCTCAGGTGTGAAGGACTGTTATAGAAATTAAGGAAGACATGAGGAGAGGCATTTTTGGCCATCTTTTGTAAGCCTTTGTACGGTGAACAAGTCCAAGTCAGACAGAAGGACTTGAACACCCTAGAATGGTAGGGCTGCTTGAAACATTTCACATCTGTGAAAATGTGTCTCTGTGTGATCAAAATCCTGGAAACAAAGAACCCGCAGCTGGAGATATTCATAATCCAGATTTGGAGGAAGCTTTTCTTCTGTGAACCTCTCTGGGCAAAATACCTCTGGTCTCACCACTTCCTGCAGGACTGAACAGCATCAAGTAAAGAGCCAGCGATGTATTTAGAAAGACTTTCCCCTGCACTGATGTTTTGGGCTGGAGATGTTCTTGGTTAAAACTAGATCTTCATCTGGAAGATTGTTTCTCAGAGTTATTTGGGGTATTTGGAATCTGGATCTGAACTTTGCAGCTTGGCTCCATCCCCAGTGTATTCACTGTTGATCTGGGAAGTCCAAGACTTCAGCTTTCATCGGAGGTCTGGGTGATAGTCTCCAGGCCACAGGGCAAAACAGAAGCATACTTTAACCGTGTCAGGCCACAGCCATGTTCTAACCACATCCCCCAACCCAGTTATATTTGTGATCTGGCAGTTAGGAAACTGGTTTAGGATTTTGTAGCTAGCAGTCAGTTTTTTGTTCTGACAAACTTTAGGTGTGCTCTTGGGCAAGGCCTTTCTGTGGTCTGCTTCCCTTTCTGTATACTGGGCACAACAGTACTTCTCTTTCTCACACAAGTATTGCAAGGATAAATACATTAAGGATTGCAATGTGCTCAGATTTCACAATAGGTAGGTACCACATAAGTCTCACAGACATATAGGTAAGTCCTTAATTGTATTTTTGTTTCCCTTTGGGGATAAATTAAAAGGATATTAGATTAGCATTATTAAATCTTATTAAATTTTTCCCTGGTCCAGGGTAACTCTATACGTGCTATACCACTTTACCTTATCTTTATAATCTGGCCTGTAGCTGTCAATATATACCAGTTGAGGAGGAGAATAAATTCTCCTCAGCATTTATCTAGAAAAAAAAGGAAAACAGGATTCTGTAACGGTGTAAATCTGCTAGTTAGAGTCATCATTTTTTACAGAGCTGTTTTCATAGGTCCAATTGAAAAGGTGAGCTGTAGAGACCACGTACGATGTGCCTGCACTAAACATGACTCTAATAACTGACAGATGTCTAGCTGGTTATTGGTGTACATAACTGTGTGTGCATTTTCTGTAACCGGATGCCCAAATTATGTGTATGTATTTCTTCATGTGAAATGAACCAAAACTTGCACATGCAGTTAACCACAAGTTTACATCCTTTGGAGAGTGGTCCTGCTATGCATTGCATGGTTTCCATTTAGTTACAGAGCTTTTCAGTCCAATGACATGTGGTGTCATTCGATACGAAATGACATGAAGAGTAAATAAAAGCAAAACTGTGATAGTCAACAAAATATATAACAGAATTGGAATAATCTAGTTGGGGATGGTCCTCCTTTGAGCAGGGGGCTGAACTAGATGACCTCCTGAGGTCCCTTCCAACCCTAATTTTCTATGATTCTATGATATTCTAGGATATGAAAAGGGATCTTTGGTGGTATATCCAGCAGTTGCAGCAACATGTAAACCCTCAACCTTCTGCAATAAAAAAAAAATCCACAAATATTGAGAAGGCAGCATTTGCAAAGTAACAATTATCCACGTCATATTTAATGCCATTGGAAGAAGAAGAACTGCCTGAACATGCCAAATAGCCCAAAGAAACAAAATACTTCATCTGATTTGATGAGATGAATGCCATGGTGGCTAATGAAATCATCACCAGACCAGTAATTACATGAAGTCCTTAACAGCAACTTTCATGTTGCAACTATCAGTTGGATAGAATTCAGAAGCTGGCAAAACTGCTGCTGTGCAGCGTGGCTATGTCATTGCAAAAATGTTCTTCAGCCTTCATAGTGTGCCAACAGGAGTGGTGCACACACGGAGAACCACCCACCCAAAGGGAACTCCAAGAGCAGTGTTCCTTTGGAGCTCTGTAAAACCTGTGGCTAAGTACAGACAGTCAAAAAGCCTGAGGCAGAATCAATTCAGTCTTTGCAGATTAGTCTAAGCTGCATAGATTCAACTGAGAAACACCTGGACACACATCCACTGTTGATTCAGGAAATGCAGACACATGTTTGCAGTGGCTCAGGTCAGAAGCCAGATGGTGCTAGAGCACAGCTGTCTATAGCCAGAATAGGCTGTGTTCACTTCCTCTTCCTGCGGCCCCTGAGGTCTTTGGGATTTGCAGCCCAGGATCACAGCAGCAGGACTTTGCAGGGTTGCTCATCACTTCCTCTTCCTGCTTCCAGGTGCCTCTGGGATTTGTAGTCCACAGTCACAGCCAGCAGTAACTTTAACCAGTTTAGCAGGGCAGGGCAGCTCTGTACTCAGGGGAAAGGGGTTTAACTGAGGAAAGAAAAGTTTAAACCCCCGCCCTGACCCTAAGCCCCAGCTGGGTTTTGCCTGGTGGGGGGGCAGTCCCTGCCTCGGTCTTCCCAACACAACCCTTCTCTGTTGGAGCAGACAGCACAGCCTGGCCCAGGGCTGGAAAGCATGCTGAGATGCTGGGGGACCCTGGTTTAACTTAAACCAGGAAGGGGTCTGGGATAGACATTACATAAACTGTTTTGACACAAATCAGTTAAGTCTGATACTACATTCAACCAGGTTTATCTTAAATTAGTTTCAGCCATTTTCAAACTGGTTTATGTGCACTGAACTTCTGTTCTGTTATGGGCTTAAACCAGTTTCTGATGACTTAAATCAGTTCATGTGTAACTTCTGTCCTGAGCCTGTATGTTCTTTTCTCCTTTGGTGTACCTCATATTCCTCAGTCATTCAATCAACCTTAGGTTTTGTACCATAGTCATGTGATACTAAGGCAGAAGGTAGGGCTGGGTGGAAATTTAGAGATTAACATGGCTAACCACTTCTGTGGCATTAAGATGTCGACACACCCTGGAACAGATATTTGCTACCGTTACAATTTTTCCTTATGCTTTCTCAGAAACAACCCAACAGCTAATTACTGTAGTAAAGCATCCAAAAATGGAGCCAGTGTTTGCATCACATTTCTTGGGCTCACTTATTTAATATTCACATTAAGCTCAAGAGCAATCTGTAAACTCTAACAACCGTTTATGTCTGTCAGGTCAGCAAGTTCGGCAGAGTAGCAGCACAGGCCTAACCTCAGCTTTAATTAAAATGGCTGCCAACTCCCCGCTCTGTCCAGAGGAACGAAGTCAGGTAAGATGGCCATTAAACAGCCTAGCTACATGCTGACCAATGGAAAACTGTTTTCCACTGGGAAAGGTTTTTTCCCCCTCCTGAAGTTCATTAAACAATGTAATTCAATCTCCTTGTAGCAGCCCATTGCTCGACCCTGTGAGCCGTCGCCAGGTCAAGGTGAGCCGTCAGAACGTCCTTTCTGTTGTGAAGCAAAGCCGCATCCTAACGAGAGCTCACCTGGCTAAGAAGTTATGGTAACAAATACGAAAAATGTGCGCGAGTAAAAAACAAATCTGTTCTTTGGATGCTGCAAAAAAATGTGCAGGCATCACCTGTTAGCACTTGCTCACTTCCCACGAGAAGACAATGTTCTTGGTACAGTCTGACTCCAAAACAAAGCAGAAAAGAGGGACGAGATGTTGTTTTCCTGGATGGGCCTGGCTGCTAGGATCCAACCGCTGCTTTCTTGTCACTGGTTTCATAGGAGGGGTCGCCATTCCCATTGCTGTAGTGCCTCCCAGAGTGTCTGACACTTGGCTACCTGAATAAATCAGACAAAAACTTGAGAAATCCTTGGAGGGTGAAGGGCCAGAGAAATAATTAAAACATGGAAGTTGCGTGGCTATTGTCACCACGGCCGTTTAATTTATGTATTTGGATTCCTCTCCCCCACTCTTTGGTTCATGCAAACGTCTGCATCTTACAGCACTTAGCTTATCTTGCGCTTCATTGTAATAAGCAGATGAAGAAATATTTTTCCTCGTTGCTCCTAGCGAGATCCCTGGCACTGTGACCAAAAGCTTAATCCATGGGCTGAGAACAGAATTTGCTCCTTTATGCTCTAAATAATCACGAGCTGGCAGCGACTTACGTATGTCTTGACTCACAAACGACCTCAACTTTTTTCAAGATTTCATGGTTTACTAATTGTCCTGACAAATATTCCTCCCTCTTCTGAAGAGCGTATTTATTAATAAAACAGTGTGCACTAATAGTTTAGTAATACACTGATTAGTAGTTTGATTCATCGCTTGTCACATAGCAACCTAGAAAATGTTCCCCTGCTGATTTACAGGTTGCTATTGAGCTTAATGTGAATATTAAATAAGCGAGTCCAAGAGGTGTGATGCACATGCTGGCTCCATTTCTGGATGCTAAAATGCAGTAATTAGGCTAAATAAGTCTTGTGATGAGTCGTGTCATTAAAAGATCAGCAGAGGAAGATTTAACACTGTCTGTCTGTCTCTCTCCATGGGAGTAGGAAAGACTATAGTCATCTGAGATGATTTAAAAAAAAAAAAAGGTTTTCAGAATAACATGGTTGGCCCACATCTCCCTCTGTAATCTCTGAGAGCGATTTTTCAGCTGAAACGAATCCTCATGTTAGGTCCTTGCTTTGGACTTGGTTGAAACCCACTGGCACCTGGACTCTGGCTATTAGTAGCCTTATTTATTTGATGCATAAGACATCCTTTTTGATAAAACCCAGCAGGAAAGTATCTAAACCTATAAGTAAGAATTCATAGATTCATAGATGTTAGGGTCGGAAGGGACCTCAATAGATCATCGAGTCCGACCCCCTGCATAGGCAGGAAAGAGGGCTGGGTCTAGATGACCCCAGCTAGATGCTTATCTAACTTCCTCTTGAAGACCCCCAGGGTAGGGGAGAGCACCACCTCCCTTGGGAGCCCGTTCCAGACCCTGGCCACTCGAACTGTGAAGAAGTTCTTCCTAATGTCCAGTCTAAAATTCACGATCCTTTTCTACTTCAGACAGCCTGTCGCTGGCCAAACTTATTTGAGGTAATTCTGCATGAAAAACAGACTATAATATGGTGGCAAAATTTCTCTCTACCATTCAAGCAACATTTCCCCCCCCCCGCCCATTAAAGTACGTTATCCAGAACAGAACGATTTAAGCAATAACGTGAACAGCTGGAAAAAATAGTTTTAAAAGTAGGTGAGATGGCTATAGCTCTGTACTTGGGACTTTCCTGCTTGCTAGCTAGATTGCCTTGCCAGAGAGAAATGTACTCTGATCAATATTAGAATCGGTGACCATTCGGCCGATGTGAAACCATGCTGTGTAGGACAGGGAAGATGAAAACCAAGAGAGAGATTTGTTTGACACAGTATCAACATATAATTCATGAAAAATATATTTGTTCAAAATAAGACAGCTGAAGTTTTTATGTAAAAAATGTGAGGAAAACTGATTTAAAAAAAAATCAGGAAAAATAATATCACAGTCTTGCTATTTAAATAAAAGTTGCTATTGGAGAAGAAATGGGGAACAACAGCAAATGGTCAGAAGGACAAACAGACAACAGGATAGCAAAGTCCTGACATGGTTGGCTGAATTGTATCCTGCTGTGTCAGATAGCCTCTACATACTTTGGCAACACTCGTATAGTTGTCATGCCAATGAATTCACATTTAATTGTATATTGCTTTGAAGCTGGTGAATGCTTAGCAGTAATATTGCTGCAAGTAGAATTGGAGGACAATGAGATTTTATAAATATTTATGCTTTCCCATACCCTGAAATGACATATGTAGAATTAAAATGACTCCGATCTGTTTTTAATCAGTGATTTCTAATTATAATGTTAACAGCCCCAAGAAAGACACTCCGGTTATATTGAGATGGGAGACCTGCAAATATACTGCTTCAAGAAAGTCATGTTATTCTTCTGCTTTCCTCTAGATGGTGGAGTCTGATTAAAAATTTTAGACATGCTGCAAAAACACTAATTGGGGTCTTTCTCTAGAGACATTTTTATTTGCAATAGTAGAAGGGCATATTGCTTGAGGCTGAGGACGCAAAACATGCCTTTGTTTGCAGCCATATAAACTGTTTGAATGAGCGCTAGATTCTATATCTTTTGCACATGTGCTTAACTATTTTTGTGCCCAAATTTCTGTATTTAAATTTTATTTGAACACAAGAACTTGCATGCCTAGAGTTGTACATGGGTATTTTTAGAAATCAGATTGAAAATATATAGCACAGAAATGGATTTTTTAGGGGAAGCAAAGTCAGGTCCAGTTTTCAAGTGAAAATAGCTTTTTGGATGAGGTCTCACACACTTATTTTTAACAGCTTTAGAGGGAAAATAACCATTTCATATATGTTGCAAATAAATCAAGTTTTAACAGGATGCAAAAGCTGGCATGGTAAAATGGCAGAATATCCCTTGGGGAAAATAAGGAAAACAAAATTCATCTTTGCAAATTCTAATCATTTTACATTCTGCTGTCGAAACAGCATCTACCTGGTTAGCATACTTTGCAGAATTTCTTGCAACATCACAAATTGCGATGTTCATTCATGGATCTCCCATTGGTTAGTCATATCAGGAATAATTTGGATGCTGTCTCAAAAATTCATGGCTGGAATGATGAATCTACTCTAAAAGTTGCTGTAAGAATCAGATAAGGCTATGCTGATTATAAAAGACTTTGGGGTTCTTAGAGGAGAACTGAGGAAGAGAAAATCTGAGTGATCTTTCTAAAAGAAAAATGGTGAAAAAATCTGGAATTGAACCATTGGCTGCATAACCAGGGTAAAGCTGAAGGGTTTGGTTTTGTGGAACCTGGGGTCATAGATTTCATAGACATCAGGGCCGGAAGGGACCTCGGAAGATTATCGAGTCCAGCCCCCTGCCCCAGCGACAGGAAGTCAGCTGGGGTCATAGTATGGCAGCAAGAAAAACATCCAGGTTTCTCTTGAAGGCGTTCAAAGTAGGTGCTTGAACACCTCCGATGGCAGGCTATTCCAGACCTTGGGGGCTTGGACAGTAAAGAAGTTCTTCCTTATGTCCAGCCTGAAATGGTCTTGCAGGAGTTTATAACTGTTCGACCTTGTAATCCTTGGGTCACTCTGGTGAACAAACGTTCCTGGTGGACACCACTTATAAACTTATAGGTAGCTATCAGGTCCCCCCTGAGCCTGCACTTTTCCAGGCTGAAAAGCCCCCTAGCTCTCAGCCTCTCATCATAAGATCTGTTTTCCTGACCTCTGATCATGCGCGTGGCTCTCCTCTGGACTCTCTCAAGCTTCTCCACATCTTTTTAGAATTGTGGGGCCCAAAACTGGACGCAGTACTCCAGCTGCGGCCTCACCAAGGCCGAGTACAATGGGA
>NW_005842677.1:185760-199080 GCF_000455745.1 Alligator sinensis | reverse complement strand
GTTTTGGTCGCTTTACTAGCTGCAGCATCGCACTGCAGGCTCATGTTCATCTTGTGGTCAATCCTGACCTCCAAGTTGCTCTCATCCATAGTGCTAGTCAGTGCAGCACTGCTGAGCCTATAGACATGCTGCAGGTTTTTCCTCCCAAGGTGGAGAACCTTGCATTTTTTGGTGTTAAACACCATCAGGTTCTCATCCGTCCATTTATTGAGCTTGTCAAGGTCAGCCTGGATTACCCCTCTGTCCTCAGGTGTGGATGCTTTACCCCAAAGTTTGGTATCATCAGCGAACTTGGCCAGTCCGCTTCCGACTCCAATGTCCACATCATTAATGAAGAGGTTGAACAAAATAGGTCCAAGGACAGAGCCTTGAGGGACCCCACTGGTCACAGCACACCATGATGATTGACTTCCATCAACCACCACCCTCTGGGTCCAACCCCGGAGCCAATTCCCCAGCCAGAGGATCGTGGTGGGCCCGAGGCCGCAGTTGGCCAGTTTTGCCAAAAGGTGATCATGGGATACCAGATCGAAGACTTTTTTAAAGTTGAGATATATTTCATAGATTTCATAGACATTAGGGCTGGAAGGGACCTCGGAAGATCATCGAGTCCAGCCCCCCGCCCAAAGGGCAGGAAGTCAGCTGGGGTCATAGGATCCCAGCAAGATAAGCATCCAGTTTGCTCTTGAAGGTGTTCAATGAAGGCGCTTGAACCACCTCCGGTGGCAGGCTGTTCCAGACCTTGGGGGCTCAGACAGTAAAGAAATTCTTCCTTATGTCCAGCCTGAAACGGTCTTGTAGTAGTTTATGACCATTCGACCTATATATATATATATATGACATCAATCTCTTCCCCCTTGTCCAGATGATAGGTCATCTGGTCATAAAAGGAAATGAGATTGGTCAAGCATGACCTACCCACAACAAACCCATGCTGGCTGTCCCTCAGGGTGTTGCCATTGGCTAGTCAGTTAAGGATTGTCTCCTTGATGATTTTTTCTAAGACCTTCCCCAGGATAGAGGTCAGGCTGATGGGCCTGTAGTTTGCCGGATCCACTTTCCTCCCCTTCTTGAAGATAGGAACCACATAGGCCTTCTTCCAATCATCGGGCACTTCACCAGAGCGCCAGGAGCTCTCGAAGATCTGTGCCAGGGGCTGAGCTATGACGCTAGTCAGCTTCTTCAGTACTCTGGGGTGTAAATTGTCAGGGCCAGCTGACTTGAAGGTGTTCAGCCTCTCAAGCTGTCCCTTCACAAGGTCAGCATTGATGGAGGGCAAGGAACTACCGTCACTTAGGTGTCCCTGTCCCATAATGGGATTTGTGAAAGACTGATGCAAAGTACCCATTTAGCAAGTTGACTTTTTCCTGGGTGTCAGTCATCAGTTCTCCCTTTTGGTTTTGCAGGGGTCCAATGTTGCCTTTCAGGACTTTTTATTGTCCTTGATACTTGTAGCCAGTTGGAGTTCCATGGCAGCCTTGGCTTTCCTGGTTTGCTCCCTGCAGGTCCGGACCAGTGCAGAGTATTCCTCCTTGGAGGTGGATCCCATTCTCCATCCTTTGAAGGTCTTACTTTTTAGACCCAGGAGGACCGCTAGTTCCCTGGAGAGCCAAGGGCCTGCTGTGCCCTCTTGCTGCCTTTCCTCCGAGATGGAATATCCTTAGCTTGTGCATCCAGGATCGCTCCCTTGAGAAGCAACCACTCTTCCTGGACTCCCCTCCCTTTGGGGTCATGGTCCCTTAGGGCCTCACTGACAAGTCTCCTGAGCTTGTCAAAGTCAGACCTCCTGAAGTCGAGGACCTCTGTACTGCTGACTGACTTGACAGCTTTTCGGTGGATGGTGAAGGTGATCAGCTCGTGGTCGCTGTCACCCAGCTTCCCTTTGATTGTGAGGTCACTGATTAGGTTGTCCCTGGTTGCCAGCACCAGGTCAAGCAGAGCTTTGCCTCTTGTTGGCCCGTAGACTTCTTGAGTTAGATAGAACTCATCCACACACGTGAGGAAGCTTTGCGACCATTCAGATTTGGCCAAGCGCTCTTCCCACGAGATGTCCGGGTAGTTGAAGTCCCTCGTGACAACCATGGACCAGGAGTGTGCAGCCTCAGCCAATTCCATGGCGAAGTCCTGGTCAATCTCTTGATCCTGGTTAGGAGGTCTGTAGTAGACTCCCACCATTGTATCTCCTCTGCTGTGTTCCCCACGGATTTTAACCCAGAGGGTCTCTAGTTGTTGACCCTGGGTGCCGATGTCAGCTTGTTGGGATGCGTAGTTCTCCTTGACATAGAGAGCTACACCTCTGCCGCTTTTGTCCACTCAATCCCTCCTGTACAGGGTATAGCCATCTAAACCCATGGTCCAGTCATGGGTGGAGTCCCACCAGGTCTCTGTTATCCCTATGACATCGTAATTATTTGTGTTGAGCAGGAGGACAAGTTCCTCCTGCTTATTCCCCAAACTCCTGGCATTGGTATACAGGCACGCAAGTGTCCCCTTGGGGCCCTTGCCTTGCTTGCAGCTTGCTCTAGGGCTGGGGCAGGGGTAGGCTCCCTTAAGTGCCTTGGCCTGCTGGCTTTGCAAGGGTTGCTCAGCAGGCCAGCAATGGCGGTAGTCCCCCCGTCCTCCGGCGGGCTTTGTTTAAAGCTTGGTGGAGCAGGTCAGCCAGTCTGGCTGAGAAGAACCTCCTCCCCAGTGGAGAGAGGTGGAGGCCATCCCTTCCTAGCAGCTCACTGCCTCTTTCACCAAAGAGCTCACTGCCTTTCTCACCAAGAGGGTCATATTTCAGAAGAAGAGGGGACTGTATGTACAGAAGAGCTGGAGCCACACAGGTAGCAGGCATGATTAGCCTGGCTGGAGACTATCTACAGCAGCCAAGAGGAAGACAGAGTAATAACACAAGGGAAGGGAACTAAGAAGGCATTATGGCAAAGATGGAAGTGAAGGAAATTTTCTGTTGCTTAGGCACTGATGCTAGGAGTTGGGCTAAGAAGCAGGGGAAAAAAATTATCATTGATGAGCTAAAATTGATGTTTGCAAAACTGGTGTTGCGTGAGCTGCATGATTGGCATATTAAAATCAC
Source organism: Alligator sinensis (assembly GCF_000455745.1). Taxonomy (NCBI): domain Eukaryota; kingdom Metazoa; phylum Chordata; order Crocodylia; family Alligatoridae; genus Alligator; species Alligator sinensis. The sequence continues at coordinate 196,004 of NW_005842677.1, read as the reverse complement.
GGTTTAGGAACAAGAGTAGGTAAAGAGACAGAGAGCGGAGCTGTCCATTTAAAAATTCATTGATGTCATTAGAATTTTTGCATGTTAAATATACAGAAGTGACTCAGAAGCACATGATCTTGAATGTGTACAAATCTATATGTCAGCACACAGAAGTAGCTTCAGTGCTTCCAAAGGGCTTATTTCCCAAAGTGATGAACGTTGAGTGAAATTGATTGGGGGATAAAAACATAGACATGGAAATATCTGAATGAAATCTTTACAAGTTCTTTATGAGTCTATCGGGTTGCTAAAAAACATTATTCTACAAATCAAGAAATAGGACTTGAGCTGAAAACCGAGCCTTGCTCAGTAACAAAATAAAGGCAAAAAAAAAAAGAAGCTTCACGGGGAATACGGGGGATACGGGGAATAAATAGTACCCTATATCAAGCAGATGTTGCTTTGGTGACAATGACAAAGGATAAAGCTTAAACAAGAAATTAAATATAAATATATATATATGTGTGTGTGTGTGTGTGTGTGTGTGTGTGTGTGTGTGTGTGAGGAACAAAAGAAATCTTATGAAACGTACATGCTCATCACTAAACAGGGGTAGTAAAATTATTAATAATGATGCAGAGAAGGTAGAGATTTTCAATAAAGATACCTGTTCTGGATTTGGAAAGAAGCAGGATGATACAATCACAACACATGAGAATGAAAGGGTATTTTCCAGTCCATTAGTAAGCAAGGAGGATGTTAAACACCACATCCAGGAGATAAAGATTTTAAAATCAGCAGTCCTGGATACCATGTACCCAAGCATCTTACAGGGTTAAACTGAGGAAGTCTGGTCTTTGGATATTCATTTTCAATATAACTGGTAGCACTGGGGGATTTCCAGAAGACTGGAAGTCTGCTAATGTTGTGCCAATATTTAAAAAAGGCAGCTGGGATGAACTGGATAATTATAGGCCTGTTAGTCAGTTATCAGGCTCAGACAAAATAACAGAAAGCTGATGAAGGATTGCAATAATAAAAATAAATACATTAATAAAGGATAGAAATATAATCAATGCCAGTCATCATAGCATTGATTGAATGTAGTTGTTAATAAACTCAGTTCTGGTACATTGCAAACTTTTCCTTTTAATACCGTTAAAGGCTATCACTTTGAAAACACTAATATTTTGAACTAGCTATAATATTCCACTGGGGCATACCAGAAGATACCATGTGCCTTACAGTATGGTAACCTATGGTTGTATAACTGACTGGGGGAGGGAGGGCACAAGATATAGGTCTGTGTCTCCACTGTACAATGCAATGCCATGTTGGGAAATATGAACTAGCTCGAAACACAGATTCAAAGACATTTAGGGCTGGAAGGGACTTCGTGAAAACATCAGGTCAGCCCTCCTGCTCTGCGCCAAGCTACCTTGTGTAACAGAAGCAATATATCTGCATTATCCCTATGGAGAAGTTGGATGTATTAGACCAGCACGTGTGCCACAAGTAGCATAGGCAGCCTGTGTGTGTGGCCCAAAGCACACAGTGGCAGATAGGGAGGGCTGGCCCCCAATTTTTGGGGGCCCCCTGCAAGAAATAGTTTTGGGGCCCCCTGCCCCGAAGAAGCTGCTGCCGCCGGCGGGGGGGGTGTGCAGCCAAAGAAGCCAGTGGTAGCAGCATCAATGGTGTGGGGATTGAGGGGTGGCGAGTGGCTGGATGCAGGGGGCCCCTTAGCTGTAGGGCCCCCTGAGGCCGCAGGTTTTGCAGTATAGGATGAGCCGGCCCTGCAGATAGGGCAGGGAGCAGAAAGCAGAGCAGCAGATTGGGCGGGGGGAGGGGAGCAAAGCAGCACTCAGGGAGGGTGAATGATTTCACGTGTGGCATGCCTGCCAAAAAGGTAGGTCTCCAACTGAATTAGACCAGGGAGATAGCCAGGTTACCCTCTGTCTTGTGCTAGACAGGCATAGCCTAGTTTTGCTGCAAGCTTTCTATGTATCCTTTGGTGCTATAGGTTGACATTATAGGTGGGCAGAATAAGGGTGATGTGAGGCTGAAATAATGGAAAATGATCTGGGATGTTGGGAAGGTGGGATATTAGGGGGAATACAAATTCTACTCAAGTGGAAAGAAAGGGCCAGATCCTTAGTTTCAGTGGAGTGATACTTATTTACGCCAGCTGACTATTTGGCTCAAAGCATATGGGTGAGGATATTTTGTGGGGCTTGGTTGCTGGAATATCCCCATTCCCATTCTTCCCATGACCTCAGCCCAGACTTGTTGGGCCTGTCTCTATTCTGGAGGAGAGGTGGTGAGATGAGCTACTTCACCAACGCAGCTGGAAGTCTCCTCCACTCCGGGAACGTGGCAGCCAAACATACGGTTATTTTCACAATAGACTGTAGGCTTCAGTCCAGTGGGTTTAAAGAACTATTATCAGAAGTGAAAGGCTACATTTAAAAAATGTATAAGCAAGGGATTTCAGCACCGCATGCCTTCATCCATAATTTACTGCTGCTCATTTCTAAAGAAGACTTGATATTTTTACAAGGTAAATGTATTTTAAAACCAGTCTTTATTTTGCTTTGAATAAGTGATTATTTGAACTTACCCAAAGGGTGGTGTGACTTATTGCTTAGAGGGGGTTCTCTCACATACACAGCAAATGAGGGCAGGGATTGGTAGATTAACTATGGGTAGGAAAGGCTGCCACATTTGGACTCAGGCTTTAGTCCTCTATTTTGCACTGGCACTGAAACTTTCATGCATTTCATAAAAGTGGGTAGATTTTATTAGCCCTGTGTTAAGACCAGTTAAGTAACGTGTAGAGGACATGGCCAGCACATTCCTGTATTTCTGTTAGTACAATAGTCCCTACGGACATTTTTACACATAGTCCTGACGCAGCACCAGGCACTATTAATTAGTGAGTCATGCTAATTAAAAGCTCCCAGTGCTGCATTGGGATCAGGTGGATGAGTGGTGTAGGGTGCATCAGCACTGAGAGTATGGCGGTGGTGTGCTTTGAATTAAAGCACATTGAATGTGTTTTAGTTCAAAGTGCACCACCGCCATCTTCTCAGCGCTAACGTGTGCTGCACCACTGATACACATGACATGTGAGGCTGGCAGCACAAATGAATTTACGTGCTCACTTCAAGTGTGTAAGTGCCCCAGGTGCCAATGAGGTGAGGATACAGCAGGGGTGGACAATTATTTTGGGTGGAGGGCCGCTTACTGAGTTTTGGCAAGCCATCGAGGGCCGCATGACAGGCAGCCAGGAGCAGATATATATTAATTTTCTTAATTTTGGGGGCCTCGTTGGCCAGATAGAATGGACTGGTGGGCTGCATCCGGCCCATGGGCCGCATTTTGTCCATCCCTGGGATACAGGGTGGCCACAAGCTGGGCCAACACCATGCCTTGTAAAGGTTATCACCCAGTCTGCCTACTAGATTGCCTGATGCACAGGGCTAATTTGATGAATAAGTCGGGAGTCCTTTTCTGTCATCCATACTGTCATCTACCATACATGGTAGGCTTCTTCTTGAGTGGTATCTAGAACCGTGCTCTGATGGTGGGTAAGTGCCGGTGTCAGCACATACTTACCACTGAGGAGTCTGCTAAGCTCAGACCTTAACATTCAGGTTTGGTTTGGCTGATGTACTCAGCTCATGTAATCTTTCAAACAGTTCATCCACCCCTAATTTTAGCACTGCTCATAGATATGAAGACAGTGGTAGGGGAGATGTTTACTCTACAAGAGAGAGCCCCATTGTTTTAGCCTCCACAGTAATTAGGAGTAAAGCATTTCTAAAGCATCTTCCCTGCACCTATTATCCACACGCAGTGTGAGATGCAGTCATTAATCAGACAAGCTGCTGGAGATAACTACTAATTGAGAGAGATTTGACTCCCTGAAGTTCCCTCCCTTTTTCTCCCTAAGTTTATATATAGAATTAGTTCTGTGTCAATGGCACTGAAAGGCAGAAGATGTGAAAGCTGTAGTTTACACTCCTGCCCTGTAGTAAATGGAGAGATATTTAATTATTTACTTTATTTGTGTTACAAGATATTATGCATACAGGGTAAAACTCCTTTCATCCATGAAATGATATAGATACTGTGGGGTTTTACCAGCGTGAAACTGGTGTGGGTGAAATCAAAATCAGGCCTTTAGCATCTGTGACCTGGGATTCTTTACAGAATATCTTTTTCCCAAACCCTGACTCCTTTACACTGAGCATCTTTTTACTATGATACTGCTCATTGTGAGCAAGCATTTTGAAAGCTGTCCCTCTATTTCCTGGGTAGTTTAGACACTTTAACTCTTTGTGCCTCATTGCTTTTGGGCTACATGCAGTACTTTCCAGCACCAGCCTAAGCAAAGTTGGCAGTACCTAAACTGTGCCAACCCACAGTTAGTCTTCGGAGACAGTGTGACTGGCAACAAGTGGTCACATAACAATTTTAATGATGGCACAAAGCACAAGCAAATTGGTGCCTATGCTCCCACATGCCTTTGTGCCTATGAAAAGAGATAATCATTTGTACTTTCTCATGGTGAACATCATTTGCTTTATGGTGGGAGAGCATGGGCAGCCCAGAGCTGTCCAAACTCTTCAGCTGCCCTGGGCAGGCGCTCCCAGGGCTTGAGGGAACCTAGGAACTTCTGCTCAGAATCAGATCGCTCAAGCCACAGGAGCACCTTCCTGGCTTTTCCCTCTTACAGAGACCTACCCTGGGAAACTTGGCTTACCGCAGCTTCCCTTGGCTTCCTCCACTTGGAGGTGTATCTCTGCAAGTAGGGACTATGTTGCCCATTGCCTCACCTGATCAATGGACGGGACAACGGGCAGTGCCACTGTATGGATCAGCTATGCTGGGACACATCCTGACATAGATGCTGCACTTCATTTGGAGACATCTCTTTATACTACCCTGTGAGAGAGGCATCTCTCTGAGGTACAAGTGAAAACACCTCAGTCTAAATGGGGACAATTGAAGACATTCTGTGCAAAAGCTGGTCCTAATCTAATCTCCCAACTAGGCCTCACTCTTTTTCTCTATGCTGCTCATTACGCTGGTCTCCATCCTTTTAGGAGCTGTCTAGAGCTTAATGATGAAAGCCAGCTTCATTCTCTCAAACGATCGAATGTATTTTGGCCTGTTTTCAAGCTTGATTGATGTTTATATTTATTAATTGTTTTCCTCTCATTTCCTGAATTCCTACTGATAGCACAGAAAGCTCTGAAGGGAGAAATCTTTGATGGAGAATAGTGCATTTCAAAAGTGGACATCCCACCTCAAATGTTTGCAGATAATTAGAAGCCTGAGTTGTAATGGCTTGGGAAGCTATTCTTCTTTTCCTCCTGCATCATCCAAGATAACTTCCTTCTATATGCTTTTTAAAGATACCAGGCCTTAGGAATTTGGCTTCTTTCTATCGGTTGTAGATGTATCCATATAGATTCCCTTTTGTCCTTTGGGCTTTGTTCAGATCTTACGGGTCCTGCTAATCTTGGCTTTAATTAACTTGAATTGTCGGTGTGTTGAACATGACAATAATTCTTTGCATTCATATAATGCTTTTCATCTTCAGAACGCTGCACAACTGATAATGAATTAATCCTCACCATTCCCATGGTGGCCAGATGCCGTCAGTATAAAACCCCATTCCACAAATGAGCAAATAGAGGCAGAGGAATTAAATGAGGGGTTCAAGGCCACCAAGGGAGACAGTCTGGGTTCTGGGATGTTAACTGGGAACTTCTAGCTCCCAATCCTTTTCTCATAATTTTCATACCTTGTTTTTTCTGGGGTGGAATGAAACTATGTACTGAATATGATCCGTTACTTCTCAGTTTGGCTTGGGTTGGCGTAAGGCTTTCTACCAAAGTGAAAGCAGCTTCACCAGACTAGGTTTAGTCTGCAGGTGATGAATCTATATCTGGCATGGCATAAATTCGTGAATTGTATAGGAAATACCACCTGCAAGTTGATTTGCACTTTCTAAAAGAAGCTATTTACTCCTAGCATTGATTTCCCTGTTTTCTTTGGGTTTCTGGCAATTCTTCCTTATTCTGTAGCTTCAAAATCTATAAGATGGCCTTTTCCAGCTGGTTTTATGTGACAGTTTTAAAGATAGTTTTTAGCCTTTTCTATTTCCCCACTCTACTCTTCCCTTCAGATTTGCCTCCAGTAAGACCCAGTCCTACATATAGATAAAACATCAATATTTAGCTCTGCAAAGAATGGGTCTCTCAGAATATTTCACTGAAAATGTAGGTGACTTTTTGGTTCATAAATATCATGTTCTCCAATTTTAGTCTTTTCTCTAATTCCTTATTTCCATCATAGGAAAGTAGGGCTGGAAGGGACCTTACAAGATCATCTAGTCCAGCCCCCTGATCAAGCAGGATCATCCCTGTCTCCACCTTCCCAGCCAAGTGTCTGTGCAACCTGCTTTTGAAAATTTCCAAGGATGGAGATTCCCCAACTTCCCTAGGTAGCCCATTCCAATGCTTGACCACCCTCATAGAAAGGAAGTTCCTCTTAATCTCCAACCTCAATTTCCTCTGCTACAGTTTGAGGCCATTGCTCCTAGTCCTGTCCCCTATGGCCATAGAGAAAAGTCCATCTCCATTCACTCTATAATTTCCCTTCAGGTGTTTGAAGACTGTTATCAAAACCCCCCATAGTCTTCTCTTTTCCAGGCTAAATAACCCAAGCTCTTTCAGCCTTTTCTCATAGGTCTTGCTTCCCAGGCCTTTAATCATTTTTGTTTCTCTGCACTGGATTTTTCCAATCTTTCCACATCCTTCTTGAAGTATGGGACCCAAAATTGGACACAGTACTCTGGGTGAGGCCTCACCAGTGCTGAATAGAGTGGAAGAATCACCTGGGGATTCTCTGACCTGGTTCAACATGCTGTGGTCCCAGGTGCACATGTAAACGCAGTGCTCAGGAACAATAAACTCTGGCACAAACTTGAGGACCTGTTCCATGACCTTTCTAGGTATCAAAGTCAAGCTGGCTGGTCTATAATTCCCTGGATCCTCCTTCTTCTCTTTCTTAAAGATGGGTATTATATTTGCCCTTTTCCAGTCATCCGGGACATTACCCAACCTCCATGAGCGCTCAAAGAGGCTAGCTAATGGCTCTGAAATTACTTCAACCAGTTCTTTCACTGCCCTAAGGTGCATTCCATCTGGTCCTTTGGAATTGAAAGTATCTAATTTCTCTAAGTAATTCCTATCCTGTTCCGCCATTACTCTAGGATGTTTGTCTCCTTCCCTATCTTTGCTGCCAACTTCAGTCATCAATCATCTGATAGCTGCCCTTATATGTGAAAGCTTGAGTAAAAAAGGCATTTAATTAAATACTTCAGCCATCTCTGCATCATCTGTATCTAGATTGCCTTATGCATTCTATAAGTTACCTATGGTTTCTTTGATCTTTCTCTTTTTGACGTACATATAGAATCCCTTTTTATCATTTTTTATGTCCCTTTCCATTTGCATTGCAAATCATACCTTGGCTGCCTTAAGTTTTTCCCTGCATGCCTGTGTGATACTTTTATATTCTTCTCTGGTACTATGACCAAGTATCCATTTTTTGTAGGCTTCCTTTTTGGAGTTTCAGCTCATTGAAGAGAACTGTCTAGCCAGGGTGCCCTTCTTTTGCATTTCCCATTCTTCCATCACATTAGGATAGTTTGAAACATTTATTTATTGCCTGGATCTTCCAGGATATGTTGTACAAGAAAGATGGGCCACAACAATTTCCAACAGAAAATTTACTACATCTGTTCCTTTTCTGCTGCCTTTTTAAAGAATGACATTCTTTTTCAGATACTTAGAATCATAGAAAGTTAAGGCTGGAAGGGACCTCAGGAGGTCATCTAGTCCCACCCCCTGCTCAAAGCAGGACCTTCCCCAACTAGATCATCTCAGCCAAGGCTTTGTCTAGCCCCGTCTTCAAAACCTCCAAGGATGGAGATTCCACCACCTCTCTGAGTAACCTGTTCCAGTGCTTTAATACCCTCCTAGTAAAAAAATTTGTCCTAATATTGAGCCTAAACTTCCCTTACTGCAACTTGAGATCATTGCTCCTTGTTCTGTCATCTGCCACCACTGAGAACAGTCCAGCTCCATCCTCTTTGGAAACACCCTTCAGATAGTTGAAGGCTGCTATTAAGTCCCCTCTCAGTCTCCTCTTCTCTAGACTAAATAAGGCCAGTTCTGTCAGTCTTTCCTCATGTCATGTCCCACAACCCCCTCACCATTTTTGTTGCCCTCTGGTGGACTCTCTCCAATTTATCCACATCCTTTCTGTAGTGGGGCCCAAAACTGAACACAGTTCTCCAGATGTGGCCTCACCAGTGCTGAATAGAGGGGAATAATCACTTCCTTTGGCCTGCTTGTCAAGGTATACTACATCCACTACTCTCCCCGCATCCACAGAGCCAATCACCTCATCATAGAAGGCAATAAGTTTGGTCAGGCATGACTTCCCCTGGTGAATCTATGCTGACTGTTCCTAATCACCTTTTTCTCCTCCATGTTCTTAGAAATGGATTCCTTGAGGATCTGCTCCATGATTATTTTAGGGACTGAGGTGAGGCTGACTGGTCTGTAGTTCCCTGGGATCTCCTTTTCCCCTTTCCTATGGGCCCTTTTTCAATCATCTGGGACCTCTCCTGATCACCATGAGTTTTAGAAGATGATGGCCAGCGGCTCTGCAATCACATCAGCCAACTCCTTCAGCACCCTCCGGTGCATCCCATCTGGCCCCACAGAATTGTACACGTCCAGCTTTTTTTAGTTAGTCCCTAACCTGTTCTTTCACCACTGAGGGCTGCTCACCTCCTTGCCAAATTGTGCTGCCCAGTGCAGTAGTTTGGGAGCTGACCTTGCCTATAAAGACTGAGGTAAAAAAGGCATCGAGTATTTCAGCCTTTTCTGCATCCTCTGTCACAATTCCACCCTCATGTATGTCTGCATACAAGTTGTGGGGGTAGATTGTGATCTAGCAAATTACTAAATATATTATTGGCCACTTTTATTTACACAGACTTCTAGGCCCAATTCAATATTGCTGATGTCTATTTTTCCTTGCAAGATTTTCAGGTGTCTCTTGGCCTTGTGAGAAGACTGTGCTTTTGAAAACTTCAAGAAGCAGGCAGGGTAGTGATGCACTAGGTTAGAGAGTGATTTGAATACAAGACACAGGGAAGGGAAGGGAGTGTGGAACTAACACAGTTAACTACCTATGAGGCCTATGCAAAGCAGCAAGTATTCCATTTGGATTCGGATTTGGCTGATTCGGATCGCTGTCCCGATTCAGATTTGGAGATTCGGCCATAGGCTATAATGGGGAAATCACTAAAATACCTAGAATTTTGTCATGTTTTTGCAGATTTGGATGGTAACCACGTCTGAGGGCATGAAGTCTGCCAAGTTTCAAGGAGATAGGCGCATGGGTTTCTATGAAAGTGCACCTCAAACTGTTGAAACTCAGAGAAAGGGAACCTGGAGAAAGATCAGAGTCACTGGCCAGCTACAGATGTCAGTATCAGAGCAGTATTTACCCACCTCTCAGCCTTTTCCATGTTGGAAGATTACCCCATCCCCCTCCTCTTCTCAGTTTCTGTTTGCTGCAAGCCTTCAGAATCTCTGAATCTCTCCAAATCGATTCGGAGCCTTCTGATTCGATTCAGACCTTTTAATGGGTCTCCTGATTAGATTTGGAGATTTAGCCACCGAATCAGGCCAAATCTCCTCCAAACTGAAATGGCTACTGAAGCTTCGCACAGCCCTACTATCTATCTCTAAAAACTTCAGTCACACTTTACTCTTATCCAAGCTGTGCTTTCTTTGAATTGGACTTTCCTCTGGCATTATATTCTAATGCCTTTAAGTCCATTGCAATATTCAAAAAGTTGCTCATTAAATGCTGGAAAAAGAGGAACCTTTCCTCTTACAGAGCTGTGAGGATGATGAGCTTGCAAAAGTCTTGCTTATAAAGAAAAATAACATTGTAGTAAAGGCACACTGGGCATTTTTCTTCTTATTGTGTATAAGATGCTCTGCTAAGCCTTGCAACTAGTATTTTGCTTATGCTAGACCTCGGGAATGTACTAAAGCAAACTGTTATATTCATGTAATTAACCAAAGCTCCCATTCTACTCTCTTTCAATTCTTATGCCATCCCATCACCGTGGTCTTAACACCTGCTCTAGCATTCAGCTCGGC
>NW_005842677.1:159375-185742 GCF_000455745.1 Alligator sinensis | reverse complement strand
CGGCATTCTATCTGCTGCATTCATTTTCTGCAGTGCATTATGCCAAATCTTATTTTGTCAGCTCTTAGTGTGAATGAGCATACTTGGTTATTTTTTATATTTAAGTTTCCTTAAAAAAAAAACAACCCTCAGACCCTTCAGAATAAGGAATTCGGCTTTCAACAGTTTTACTAAGAACAGGACTGTAGCTATAATTATATATCTGTGCAAATGTGAGGGATTGGGGTTGGGGGAGAGATTTGTTATTGTTACTGCAAAAGGAGGCTGGAATAAATCCTGGCTTCAGATTACAGGTCTGCGTATGCCTGAAAAAAATATGTCCAAGAGGGAAACTGCAATGCAGAATGGGTTGTGATTGCTTCTGGCTCATCCAGCACTCAGTAGCAGATCCTCAGCTGGGGTATATTGTCATAGTTCCATTGAATAGTTTGGTCAACAGTCCTGCTCTGCTAGCAAAAGCAGAAGTCTGCCATAAGAGGAGAGCTTGTCTGCGCAGAAGACTGAGCTTCCTCAGGGGCTGGTCCGAAGTGAGGAATGAATGCCTAAAATACCCATCACAAATCTCTCCAACTTTTTGGACTTTGTCCTTCTCCAGGAAGAACAGAGAACTGTAGGTTCACTTGAAAACAAAAATTCCCCAAAGAAGAACCGGAGCAAAATAAAATACTCTGCTGCACAAGTAATTTACCCAATGTGCATGGGCTGGGAAAGAGAATGGAGTGCATATGGCACACCAGACACATGGAAACTTTTCACTTAACACTTTGGCTTCTGATTATCATTTTTCTGTTTCATTTAGAATTGGCTTTTCCTTTGGTTATTTCCAGTTTGGAGTAGAATTTTGGTAAGTCAAACACTGTGTAAAACCAAGGATGGATTTGGGAAGTAACCGTCTAAACTGCAGATGTCTCACTGGAAAGACCCTCCACACATCCTCCACACCTGGAGCAGGAAGTGGAGACTTTGCATGTTCCTGATCTTGTTATTCTCACCCCACCTGTGTCCTAAACAAGAAAACATAGCAGATACTGACTGTATCATCACAACTTGTTTGGAAATCTGATAAGCGTAACTTAGAAGTTTTTCATCATTTTCATAAGAATGGAAAGAGCAGCTTTTGGTTTCATCCACAAACATCTGACAAATTACCATAGCAAGGCAGGGAATGATAATCATGATAACCAATATTTATCATTATTGTTCTTGTTGAAATCGATCTCTTTCCTACAGTAGAATACTCGTGTTATTTATTTCAATATATAAGTGACCCTAATCCAGAGCTCAAATACAGCGCACTCATTGGAAAGGCATGAGATTATCAATGTATCAGTTTAATTTTTATTAAATGGTAGGACTGATGAATAGTTCCTTTTCATATAGTTTTTCTTTTGTTGTTATCGGTAAATCTCAAATTTGACAATTACATGAGATTAGCAGTGGATTTAGGTTTGATTCAAAGTCCTTTGAAGTTAATGGGAGGTTTCCCATTGACCTCAGGGGGCTTTGAATCAAGCCCCTATTCTGAAATGTAATATTCCACATTGTACACACTTAGTGCAGTGTAGCCACTTACAAGAAACTTTATGCCTCTAGATACAGTTGAACTCAAGCAGGTATATATTTAAATAAGAACACATTGTAGGTACAAATTGGAATTGCATCCAGGTTTGCAGTTGCACTTGTCCTCTAGGAGGTAAACTGAGTTTTCTAATATATTTATTATGAATATTTGCATCTGCTGTGCCATTTTTGCATAATGAACATATTCCTGATACTCAAAGAATTACTATCCTCTCTCCTTGAGAGAGACAAAATGAGGCTTGCTGTTATTTGTATATTCATTCATTCATTCATTCAGTCTGTTTTACTTGAAGCAAGCCAGAAAAAATCTCTCTCTCTCTCATTTCCACAATGACCCCCCCAAAGGATAAGAGGAGCCTTGGCATTCAGTTCTGGACACAACTATCACAGATCATATCCCATAAATTAGAATGTGTTTGTAAGAGCAAGGTGAAAATGTACCTTCTGGTTTCTTAAGGGTTGTACATTCTCCAGGAGAGAGAAAAAATGCTTAAGGATAGCAACTTTGTGAAAGAGAAGTGGGATAAAGGAAATTTAGGGTGATTCCTTCCATCATTATGGCATTAGGCAGAGGTGCTGCTGACTATAGTTACGAGGACATTTTGCTACATCACAGTTTGTTACATCCAGCATGGCAATGATGAGTGTGGTCAACACCGTTCAACACTGGCAGTAGTATTTAGGGCACTAACATGATTCTGGCCTATAAGGAAAACAGTTTATCTTGGTCTTAAGATGCCCAGCACCATCTTTTTTCTTTTTTTTCTACCTTGCTCAGAATATCTGCAGTAGTGCTGGAAATTTGCCAGTGTAATATGATCAAATGCTATTAAGAGACTGCCCCCTCCCTTCTGATAGGAGAAATATAGTAGCCCTGGGGACAACCTGGCCCACTTGAATTTTGGATCCTCATTTGTTTACAAAAGCTCATTGCCCAAAATGTCAGCAAATGGCCCCAATTACTAGCTTCCACAGCTTCCCATGTTGTTTTTCTGCTCCCTCCTCCCTTCTATAAAAGAAAGGCTCATTACTGCAGATATAGGTCAGGATAAAAAGTCATGTATGCATTTTGTGTGCCTCCTGAATCAGCTGTGCTGGTGGGAAGCATGATGGGTTGGTATCAGACCTAGCAGCTGTGGGGAGCACGGGCCTCCTGGCTTGCAAGCCATTTGGCAAGACAAGGTGGATTTTTAAGCCTCCCATTTTTAGCTTGCCTACTGCAGGGCTATAAATTTACTTTTCCAGTTGGCTCTAGGCAGCTTCTCACAGCTGTGTCCATCCATGTACAGTGCCTGGTCATTGTTCCCAATATATTGAACTCAAGACCTCCCCAATTCAGCTGTTCAAATTGTAATCCCTCTCTGTACTCCTGGAGTACCTTACACCACAATAAGAAACTACATGCATTCTCTCTCAGGGCAAGACCCAGCCTTCTGGAGCTAACTCAGTGACTGGTGTTTCTTCAAGCAGTGATGACTACAGACCTCAGTGGAGTTGGTGAGGTTAAAATCTCACATTAGACATTCAATTGGAGTGAGAACTACTTAATGGCGCACAAATAATCCTAGGTTAAACAATTATGTCGATAGTCTATGCCAGAGGATTTTATGTTTTCAACATGTAGAGTTCCTATATACATGCATGGAGTCTGCTCCAACGCGGTGGAAATCCAATGGGTTGGAGCAGACTCGATTACTTGAGTCTGCTGGGTATCAGTGTCCCAGGGTGTTTCTGTGCTGAAAAAATGGCAGCGGAGCGCTTTGAAATAAAACACGTGCAATGAGCTTTAGTTCAAAGCACCCCACTGCCATTTTTTCAGTGCGGGGACACTTATACACGTGATGCATGGGTGCTTTTAATTAGCGCAGCTTGCTAATTAAAGCGCCTGGCACCATATCCCTCAGCACCAGTAAAAATGCCCGCGGTGCTTATTGTTAGAAAACTAGCATTTGCTACACAAGGTGGTGTTTGTGGTAAGGGTGTAATAATGGGTGGCCAGTATTGACTCTTTAATAGCTTCCTTCCTAACAAAGACGTGGGCACACAGTAGTCTCTGGCATACTCAGGGGATGCTGTCATGTTGGGACCTAAGCCATTAGCTATGGATCTTTTTTTCCTCTAAGAGAGACTGTCTCTGGAAAGAGAATCTCACTCACCAAGACTCTGGTCATAGAAGAAGTTTTCAGGACTCTTGCAGTCCAACTTTACCTAGGAAAGTGGAAAAGAGCCTCGCTATCACTCAGAAACAATAAGGGCAATGAGAAGTATGGACAAACACCCTCTGGTTTATGCTCATCTTCTGGTCCATTCCCCAGGCCTGATGGCTGAGGAATATAAAGGTGATGAGCCCTATTATTCCTGCAGGGATGGGAAGTGGAGTAGAGTAAAAATTTCTGCATATAGCGTAACATGAGTGGAAATTATAAAGAGCTTCTTGCAGAGATACATAGCGATATACATAGCTTTTTTTTCTTTTTATTATTTTTAAATTGATTCTCTTGTTTAATTTAAAAGATGGTGCTTTTATTGTTTAAAATTATTTCAACTGTGGTTTTAACAGGGTCACAGCCATAGACATATGTTGGAAGATCATCATGTTCTGAGTGGCTGTGGCCTAGAGTTGAAGACCAAAGAGTGGATCTAGACCTTCTAGCCAGCACCCCAGACCAGTATATACCATGCTATGCCCCATAGGCTTAAATGCATCACTAAAATGAGTTTGTCCACTGAAGAATTGATATATAAGCAAGAAATTGTTGCCCGGATTAAATGGTATCTAACCAGCAGGTTTACCACAATCTATAGAAAAATAGATTAAAGCATAATGAATGGGCTGTCATGCTGCTGTGGGCTATTGTGGGACAGGAAACAGACCCATAAGTCCTTTGTACTGAATTTCTGAATTATCCATTTTGTGGTGCAGAAGGTGAAGACCTGGGAAGTAAATGGCTTGAACCTTTTAAAATGCTAATCAGGTGTGACAGGTCTGAGTTAGGATTCTGTAATAAGAGATGGGATGTGAGAAGCTTTCTAAATATGCAGTGGTCTGCTAACTGGTTGGTGTTTTCACACAGGTCTATTTATTTTTCCTTCGACTTTCTGGTCTTACTGCTTGATGCCCATTTTATTCTCACCTGCTGCAACACTTTAAACCCCAGGCACATAGCTGATGGGTTACTTTTTAACTAGACACTGCAGAAACTAACACCAGATCAAATACAATCTTGTCATGGCCATCGACCTGTTTAATTTTTAACTTGCTAGTTTGAAATGCGGTTTCCAAAAGCTCAAGCAAGGTAGTTCACTTCACTGATCCTCTGTCTTCTTGCACCTGATCCACAGGCCTCTGAAACCAGTAAGAGATTTTTCAATTAAGTGGTCACTGGAGCTGGCTTTGAAATGGGACAATCCTATAACCTCTTTCTATGACTGAGGAGTTCCTGCTGGAACTGAACTGGTGCAGTTATGATTTATAAGGTGCTTGCCAATGGCAAGGGCATTCCTCTGGTGCTCCATGTTCTCTTGTGCCTGAACGTCAAGAGGCGAGGGGTATTCAGGAGTGAATAGGTGGAGATGTCAGAAGTTCAGTCACATTGCAGGTTCAATAGTCCTGTCTCTTCCCATCACAGAATGAGTTAGGCTGAAGGAACAGCCACAGAGCTTCTGAAGTCAGAGTGGGAAAGATTTCTTCCCACTTCCCTGGATGAAGTATAAGGGAAGCCAAAGGTCTACTGTACTACTTAATACTTTGTTAGCACCCTGCAAAGGCTATTCAGGGAGCTAGAGATTAACCAGAGCTCAAGTATATCCCCCATCAACCATGACCTCTTGCCCTTTAGCATTGCACCTTGTGGCAGCCATAGTGAAGGAAGTGACATGTCACTATGGTAGCTTCATATTCTTGTGCAGGAGAAATTTTAATGCATCAGAGTCAGGGCAGTTTGGCACAAGTAGAACAGCTCAAAGTGGGTGACACTGCAGCAATTTGTTCAGAAAGACATCTGTGTCTGTATTGTGCCAGGGACTGGGGACAGACATTCAAAAAGCCTGAGCCTGAATTGATTCTATCTTTGCAGGTTAATCTAACCTGGCTAGGCTGCATGAGCTTGTAACTGCACAGACATCCCAGAACTGCAGGTACGTGCCTGCAGTGGCTCAGGCTAGAAGCCGGGGGGCACTAGAGCAGCCCTCCCTTCCCTTCCATAGTGCTGAGCTGAGGGGGGCATGGCCAGCCCCAGCAGGATGCTCTGATTAGGGAGGGGTCCCCCACCTCCACTTCTGCCCAGCCCAGCAGGGAATTGATAACAGTGTTTAACACTCCTAACTCAGTGTTTAATCACCCCATTAAGAAAACATGCTGAACTCTAGCGAGGGAGCAAAGGGGAGGGGCCAGTCCTGCTGTGGAACAGACAGCCCCACCCAGCCCAGGGAACATGCTGGGATGCTGGGGGAGTCTGGTTTAATTTAAACCAGCAAGGGTCTGGGACAGACATTGCATAAACCAGTTCGACTGAAATCAGTCAAATCTGATACTACATTCAACCAGGCTTATCTCAAACTGGTCTCAGCCATTTTCAAACTGGTTTATATGCACTGAATATCTGTTCTGTTACAGGTTTAAACCAGTTTCTGATCACTTAAATAGGTTTATGTGTAGTGTCTGTCCCTAGCCAGGGTGGCTGAGGCATGGTAAGAAGGCCAGGCTACTGGTAACTACAGCCTCTCTCATCACAAAGGACACATCTTTGCTATATTTCATGCAAGTACCTTAACTACCGCTGTCCGCCAGACAGACACGGAAGTTTTTCTGCTGCCTTTAGCCAACACAATCTAAATGGTTCCTTCAAACCTACATTTCAGAGGGATTGAGAGACTCAGTTCATTAATGCTGGGGAAGCACTCAACTTTCTGTATGGAAGGTGCTATAGTGGTGTAAATAACTATTTTACACACACACACACACACACACACACACACAGGAGATCCCATCTATCTAAAAATGACTTTTCAGCATTTACAATCAAGGCACAGAAACTTTTGCAACTAATTGATTCCAAATGCCATTGTCAGTCTTTAACTGAAGCTGCAATTACCATGCAAGGACTCTACTGCAGATGCCTCAATTTATAAATAATAAATTTAAGAGGGGTTTTTTTCAGGCCAAAGAAACATCCATTAAAAATGGAAATCCAGTGCAATGCAGTGCAGCAAACAGGAAAACAGACAGCTAGAGATCTAGAGAAGAGACAAATAATACTACTAAATTATTTAAGCACCTCACTAATAAGCCCATGAGAAAGTCACTGAGACTATTCAACTGTAAATGGGGCAGACAGGGAGCATAATGGACTAATCCTGCTTCTATAAAACTCTCATTGACTTTTCTGATTAAGGAGGAATTATTTAAAATGGGCAGAAAGGGCTATTAATATGGAGAGCAATGTGAGCTTCATTCAGTAGACTTGACTGCAAGAGCCTTTTTATTGTAGCGTGTTATAAAAATGCTCCCAAATGCCAAGACTCTGGGTGCAAGTCTATTTAGGGAGACTCTAAAAGGGGGGGAACAAACCCTTGCCATAGGGAAGGGGCTGACGTTCTGGACAGAATCTTTCACCGGGCCATTTTTTTAAATGAGGCTTTTCAGTGTGTCTAAGGTCAGAGAAATTAAGTCATAAAACATGATGTCTTGGTATTCTATATTTATTCTCCATCAATGACTTGCATATCACATTTTCTCAGTTTACAAGTCAGAACAAGATTTGTTTGGTTCCAGTCACTAGGGCTCAATCTGAAACCAGAACATTAAACTGCGTTCCTGGCTCATTCATCAACACTTGTGATAAAAGATTTGCAAATCAACTTGCTGTACTACTTTTTTATGTCTGCTTGGTCTTTCACAGCTGTGGTCCTTCTGTAGTGCTAGCACTTTAACATTTATCTTTTGTCATTAAACTATGCACAGAGGACTCCTAAGACACACAGAGGAGGCAGGTACTAATTGATTTACAGAGATTTTTGCAAGCTTCCAGGTGCTTCCCAGAACAATCACTCCACCTCAACAGACATGCCGATATCTTGGGAGTGAGCTGCAGCCATCATTATATTAGCACCAGCAATTAAGAGGTGTGGTTTACAAGCTTTTAAAATTGTTGGACGTATTAAGACAGGGTTATACTGACCTGCACTGCAGTCTTTAGGGCAAAATTATCTCAGGGTCACCTAGAGTGTATAGATAGGCATCAACTGATCGGTCATCATATCTGGTTAACGTGGCAGGAAATTTAAAGAAGCAGAGTGAAGTCATCCTAGTTGGACTATGGCCAAGTCCCAAAATATGAAGTAAACTCCTGAATCTTAGCATTTAGACACTGGGAAGTTTCCAATCCAGAGCTGACACTTTCCAAATACCAACCCAAGCTGCCTACTTCAATCTGAATCCAAATCCATTCCTGGCTAGGACCCCAGGGATTATCAATGTTGCTTTGGTGCTCAATACAACTGGGATGTTAGTGACCACAGTCAACCAACCTTCAGTTTGAAATCTCATCTGAAGGACAGCACCCTCTTGTAGGCTGCTAATCTGTTAGGACATGGGTTTTTGACTGTCTTTGTACTGTGGATTATGTATGATTACAGACTTTGAGTACTGGATTCACTTCCCCTCCCATTTGTAACCCCCCAACATCTTGGTGACCACCATATACATGAAAAATTAAGAGGAACATCTTTGAATGAGGTTTGGCAAAGGAGCCAGTACCAAGTGACCAGTTGGTTCATGAAGAACTGGGATCTCTGCCTTAGCATCAAGCTGGAACATTGGCTCAATAATGACTCAGAGGGAAGAGTGACAATTATTGACTCAACCAACACCATTTTCTGCTTCCTATTTGCACTTAGGCTTTCCCCTGAAGGTCTGCTGTCCAGGTCTGACCTTGCCTAGTTCCTAGGTCTTTTGATCTATCAAAGTGAATTGTTTTTAATTTTTCTGTGCACTCCCCAGAGCCAGTGTTGAGTGTTTTATAGATATACACACAGAAACAAATAGTTAATACAAGCTGACAAGACTACAGCCTAAGGTAGTGTGGTTGCAGGCTACCAGTGTGCCACTTTCACAGACACATTTCTGTACATAAAAACACTTTCAAGGAGATCCAGAAGCATTTAATAGGCATCAGATCAAAGCCCTTGATGCTGACTTGCCCAGTGCTGCTAAAACAGGTTCCTCAAATATTCCATTTTAATTTTAAATGAATTTGTTACGATTATATTTATGCCTGCTGGTCTTGCCACAACTATTTTAGCAAATGAGTGCACTGGCAAGGATGTTCCTGGATACTGCCAATATTGGAAAGAAGTCATGGAAAGTGAATTTTTTATTTGTAAAGTATTCACCCTTGAAATCTGCGGCAAAGGGTAATTCGTGCCACAATTCAACAAGGTAATTGAGTGTCTGTCTGACTTTAAGCAAATGAGTAATCCTGTTGACTTCTTTGGGGACCTCAGCAGACTCCCAGTAGGAGCAATGGGGGCAAGGAAACCTAAGCAGTTTTAAAATGGAGCTTGGGAAGTGGCCTAAAATGGAAAGGGAATGGGATCACCCTTCTACTTGTCCGTGACCTGTAGGTCTAGCAAGTGTGCATGGGCTGCTCATTTGGCGCTGCTCTTTCTTTCATCATCTCTTGCCTAAGCGTCTGATTTTAGTTCAGCCTCAGTCTGTACAGGCAATCTTGTTCTGAGTTACCATCCGTAATTAAAACTGCTTTCCACCCAGGCAGCACATTGCAAGCTTCTTATGGTAGATCATCTCATCTACCGCGTGCTCAGAGCTACTGCTGAACACAGTGGCAGCATACAACAAATAATTCAGGCTATAAGAATTTTTTTTTTTGGTAAACTGTGAATTTCTCCGTGGATGGTTAAACTTCACAAAGAGAGTCTCTCATCTTGATTACTCAAGAGAATAATGTCGCTATTCAGGCTGTCAGGTAAATTCATAATTGAGCATTTTAAAGGTATGTTGTTTATCTGATCAAATATTTTCTGAGCATGCTGTAAGTATTTTTGTTAAACATATTATGCCCCTGAGATAGCAGCAGCTTTTTTAGATATATTTTGCTATGTATACTCATATATGGCATTTGGAGGAAAAAAAAATATATATATATTTGCCTCTCCCCCTCAATGAATTTTTTGCCTGATAGATGGATAGGACTCCTAAAGAGATGCTACTTTCTGTCATGTTAATCCTCCTTAGTTTATGGATTATTGACCTAATAAACAATGACAGCCCTATCCGAGCCGTTGTATCTCATTGTGTTAATCTGGCTGTCACGTGTAAAAGGTAAAACAGAAAAAAACCCACAATAACAAAAAAGCCACCACGCACCGAGCTCAATTTAATTCCATTCAGCATTAATATCTGGTGTATGAGAGTACCGGGAATGAAAGCCACTCCCACATAAAGGCCTCTTTATATACCATGTAAGCCTCTGAAACAGGCCTATTCCTTACACATTTTCACAGCAGAAAAAGTAGGGCAAGTTTGTGGCCTAGTTGTCTGCTGCCTTTGCATTGCCGCACCAGCACAAAGGAACCAGCAGCAGGATAGCTAGTATTCCCACAGCCTGCTTTGAGCTATTATAATGCTGCTTTGACTCCACATATCAGGCAGAAGGCAGGGTAGATTTACACCTTATAGACTAACTAAATCAGAGATGTATAGCATAAGCCTGAGCTCACATCAGCATCTGCTTGCCCTCCCTGATATCTAGAATCAGCCAAATGGAAGGAAACCAGTACAGGCTAGATCTCTAGTTATTAGCCAGAGCTCCCATGAGTTTGGGTGAGATGCCATGTAAAGCACTGACTGAGGACCTGCTCATTAACGTTAATTAATAGGACTCTTTCCATTGGTTTCAACCTGCTTTAGATGCAGCTCTGAGTGCTCTCAGTTGCCACTAACAAAGCGGAGAGTTCTCAGTGCCTCGTAGAAGTGTAAATTAAGGGTTTTATGCAACTCACTTGTTCCTGGAGTATCTGGGGGCTACTGAGTCTGTAATGCCCTGCTGTCAGGATGTCAGGAGACATTATTGCCCCTGTTGCACACAAAAACCTGAGATACTAGGAGGCTACGTGATTTACTCTGGTCATAGAGAAAGTCTGTAGCAGAGCAGGGAAACACAGGCCCCCTCCAAGTCTCAGGCTAAATGTCTAACCACTGGGAAAACTTGCCTTCCTAATACAACATGGCTCTGTTTATTCTAAAATGATTCTTTATTGTGAATGTTAAAGCTGCAGAAAAGGGCTTCTGAGCTTTTTTTAAAAGCAAGTTGAATAGATCTGGAAGTGAGGCCCCTCAGCATCATCCCTTTTCTTTTGTAACACAGGAAGGAATTTATAGGGCTATACAGTTAGAGCTGTACCATTATCATAATCCACCCATGTGGGCAGAAAAGGAACAAGAGGCAAAGCAAGTCCACTGAAATATAGGAACAATTTTTAGTTTAAGGTCCCACTGGAAGGAGGCTAGCATAGGCTACAGCATTTCAATGCAAGTTTCATAGCCATTTACAGGCCCTCCCCCCAAAACCCTTTCTAATACAAGCCTTTAACTGAATCTGCCAGCTCTGGGGAATAGGGTCAGCTCCTGATCTATAGGGTCAGCTATGTCACTTCCCCCAAAGCTAAACTCAGCCTGGACTAAATTTACAAACTAAAACAGGCTTTCTCAAAGCAAAGTCAGCACCCTAATTGAAATCAGAGGCTCCTTCCTGAGCCAAGCTTTATAGCACCTGACCTCTACCCCAAATATATTCTGGCCACTCAGCTCCCTCCTCCTGAAACAGTTTCACAGCTAGCACCAGACACTATAGGTCCTTCTACCTCTATAAAGATCCCACCAATGCATTACCTATTGTTATAAGGTAGGCAATTAAGAGAAGAAAAGGCGGTAAATAACCCTATGGGGAACACTTGGCAGTTGCTCTCTGTGGGCCTTATTAAAGGATATGAATACAGATAGACACATATTACTGATTCACACCCACACCCTGAGCCTCCACACCGAGAGGTTGAACCACTCCACTGCATAAAAGCAGGGCAGATACATATGATACAAGGGCATGTGCATAAATCAAAGAGCTTCCTAGGGCACAAAAGATTTTTTTCCCAACAATTTTTTCTTTTGCTTATTTGTCATTTTAATGCAGCCAGATCTTCCTAGTATAACTAAAGGGTAGTCCACCTGCTTCAGGTTTTTAAGGCTGAGTTTGCAAACACTTGAAAATAAAGGATTGTAATGGAACAAATGGCAGACTTCAACTGTGGTGATGAAGGATGTGTCTGTAATACATTTAAGGGGAAAGAAGTCTCAGCTGCCTGGTGTATTGATTGGTTTGTGCAGTTCAAACATGGCCACTTGCTCATTGAACATATTACTTCAAGGCAATAGATGACGCAAATGTTTGGTCTGGAAAAGCAGTATTTCAGGTAGGTTAGGCTTAGGTTTTCTAGGCTGTCTAAGGGCTTTGGGCCCTCAAGTTAATGGTATTGAGGTAATCAAATCTCTCAGGCAGAATCTCAGCTGTAATCTCTTAGGGTGTTTTGTGAATCTTTTTTCCATAATTACAACAGCTATCCTTAATTATGCTCATAACAAGATTTCAATAAGAAAAAAACCAACCAGCTAGAGTTGCATGAAGTCATCTTTATATTCTTAACAAGATGACGGTGAGCTAAGTTCTGTGCATGCGTTATAGTTGAAGTGGAATGATGTGGGTATTTGAGATGTTTGTTGTATACTTCCAAAATGAGCCTAATATGGTTGGCCCACTAATTTCAGTCAGATTCTATATGGATAAATGAGAGCAGGATTTCATGAAATGGTCAAACTTATGACTAGATGGTATGTGATTCTATTGTAGGTCACTGGAGGGTGAATTGACCATCCCTACCTTGCTCGTTGTGGGGACATTTGTAGTTTGTGCTCGAGGGAAGGATTGCTTCCTCTATGCCAGGGGCGGGCAATTATTTTGGGCAGAGGGCCGCTTACCGAGTTTTGGCAAGCTGTTCAGGGTCGCATTTTTCTCTCCAGTGCAGGGAAGCAGGAACAGCCCCATGGTCCCAGGCCAGAAGCCTGGGAGGTTGGGGAGGCAGGGATGGGAAGGCCTTACTGCTGGGTCCTGCCACCAGCATCCTCTGGGTCCTACTGCCCCTGTCTTCTGTCATCTTTCACAGGCAGCTAGGAGCAAATACATATTAATTTTCTAAATTTTTAGGGGTCCCGTGGGCTGGATAGAATGGCCTGGTGGGCCAGATCGAGCCCCTGGGCTGTATTTTGCCTGTGCCTGCTCTAGGCCCTCCAAAAGATGGTGAGGCATGGAAGAGGTGGGGATATGGCCACACCAATACTTCTGTACTAGTTTATAGATCAACCCAGTGCACAGCTGTGTGATCCTAAAAATGGGCAGCAGTGTCTTCACTGTCCTTCTACTTCATACTGGGGAAGTCAAGGAAGCACCTGGCTTCTGGAGATCTGTTAGGTCTTCCTAGGACACAGTCCTTTACTCAGGGATACAGATAAATGCCATATCATGACCACTTGATAACAAAGTCTTTGCAGATTTGCTGTGCATATTTATACAACTGTTCCCTGTTCTGGGACAACATTTTTATTGTTATTGCCGCACAATGTGATGACAAAATCAAACTCTGGTACTTGGATATTTTGCTCATGGTTGTATCTTTCCTTTGAAATATATTTACAAATTAAAAAAGAATCCATTCAGACAGTCTGGCTACACATTTGCCATATCTTTATTGCACTTTTACCACGTTGCAAACAATTCCACAAAAATGCTGCAAAAGTAAGCCTAGAGCTGCAGAAAGCAGCTTTTACCCATATATGTATATATTTACACAAAACTATCAAAAGCAAAAGTTGAAAAGTAGCAGCCCTACTACAATAATCTAGAAAGATAAGAGCTGCTACCTCTGGATGGATAAATAGTACAACTTGTCATTTTACATCACTTTGTAAAATCAACTTTCAAGTATTCCTGTCAATGCACAATTATTGAAATCTCCTTCCAGCTCATCACTGTACCTTTTTTTTTTTTGCTTTTAAAAGTTCATGATGTCTTAACCCTTTAAATGCTGAGTAGCTGAAAAAAAGCATTCAATTTAAATTAGGTACAGTGAAGTAGAACACTTAAAGGGTTAACACAAAATACTAAGTGAACTGTCACCAAGAATAAAGTGTGAGTCACAAAACTATGCTGTCCCTCTTTTGTTAGATTTGGTAGGTAGGTCTGTGGTATTTCATAGATATGCCATATATAAATACAAAATATTAAATAAAGGCCCCCTTCCTATACAAAAAAAGGGCAGGAGGTGTTTTGCCATGAGACTAGTGTCATCTGCCAGTGATCTCAATTTCCAAACCTTTTCATAATCTGTTTTAGGAACTAATTAAAAGCATCACATTAGACTTATTTTTCTTAATTAACTAAGCCTTCGCAGAGTCTATGCTTTACCTACTTTGGGAACAATTATATCTCATTTCTGAATTCACTGAATTCACAAAGTGGCATACACAGTCTTTTGCAAGACTTTTTTTTATCTTCTTTACTTTGCTAGTAAAAATGTAGTCATATGATTTCACTACCTGTTAGTTGTTATAGTGTTAACATCAGTGTCAAAGTCATTTTCAACCACATTATCATAACCATCTTTTTCTATACAGTCACTAACGGCTTTAAGAACAATCCGTAGCCTTCTGTCCATTGCCTCTAAGTGAGGCTGGTAGAGAATGGGTGCTACTTTATCTTTTAGTAAGGATTCCTCCACCAAATGGCTTAGCTTGTACTCCTCCTTGGCTAATAACTGTAATCGCAGATAGGTAGACTTCCTTATTCTATGAGAGAATGAAAAAGAATAAATCAATATTTCTGTCATCATCTGCAGTATATATACTGTACCTTATATTCAGTCCTCAAAAGGGATGTTATCTAGGAAACTGCATAGCACATACAACTATAATTCTATCTATGCCATAAGACACAGAGTTATTTTAGGCCTACTTATGACAACAAGGAAGTTATTAACATAAGAGAATACAATGCATACATGATATATTGGACACACATTCCTATAAATGATTTTAGGTGCCTTGACTCTTGAGATGTATGGAAGAAGTTTGGTTTTCAGAAAATATTTGAGCTCCCCCTCTCTGAAATCTAGTCCTCTCACAAAGACTGGCCACCCAAAACCCAAGGCACTGAATGTCACTTAGAACAGGGGTTTTCAACCTTTTTTAGTTTAAATACCCACAGCGGCCACACGCCAAGCAAAGCGGGGGGGCGGTTGGTGGCGTGTGGCTGGATGCCAAGCATGAGGCAGGGACGGTGAGTGGGTGGGTGGAGACAGAGCGCCACCACCTCCCAGGAGCAGGGCTGTAGCAGGGTACCCCCGGTTGACAACCCCCACCCCACCAGTTTAATTCCTGGCTGGGGTTACTTAACCCCAGAGCTTTTTCCTGTCCAGAGCAGGGGGTCAGACTCAATGATGTAATAGGTCCCTTCCAACCCTAGACATCTATGAAATCTATGAAACATCATTCTGAAAATCATGGCTGTTGACAGCAAGAAAAACATTTTCAAAAATTCTTAAGTGCAATAGGAGCCAAAGCCCCATTTTTAAAATTTACTTAATCACATAGGGCAAAATCCCAATATACTTTACAAGCCTAAATGGCGTGTACCCAGCAGGGTGACTATAGTTTCTGGCACTAACACACAATTTGTGATCTAGGTCTGGGCACACAAGTGTGTGCATGCCCACTGAGTATGGTCAGTAGGGCTGTGCTTTGGCTGGGCAAGTACATGGTGAAATAGGTTTGCCCAAGCATGTGCGTCCTAAAAGTTTAGTCACAGAAAAACCACAAGTAGTGGGTGTTAAGACAGTGGAAGAGGGTTCTCCCTTTGTTTCAAACCAATAATTTAGTGGTTAGGGAACTTAGTGGTTAGGGAGGAAGAGGTGTTGGTTCTGGGCTCCCCTCATCCCATGGGTATTTGAATCTATATCTCCTGCTTCCCAATATAGTGCTCTAATCACACCAGAAGTTAGCCAGAAAGCAGACCCTTCTTTAGCTCTTCACTTGAAGGTGGTCCCCTGCGTGGCCAAAAGAGGGAGATACGTTGTGCCAGGAACAGGTCAGAGGGTGTGGGGCCCAGTGGGTAAGGCTGTGCGAAGCCTTGGTCCCTGATTCAATTTGGTGAAGAATCAACCCGATTCGGTGGCTGAATCTCTGAATCCAAATCAAATAAGAGGACCCTTTAATCTCTCCAAATTGAATCAGAACCCTCCGAATCGATTCAGAAGGATTTGGAGATACGGACATAGATACAGCTTTAAATGTTTTTTCTATGTACTTCTAGGTACCAAGCAGCTCATGAACACTGATGCTGGGGCAGATGGAGTGTCCCACAGGAGCTTGGAGGGCTCCCCAGCGCACTCGGCAGCAGACTTCCAGTTCACTTCCAGTTCTGTAGACAGCACGTGGGACACCCCCCCCCAGCTTGGTGACTGGTGCCTCCTGGGTCTGGGGGGGCACCCGGGGTCTCTCCGTGGTCAATCGCCAAGTCAAGGAGGCATGGGGGGTCCACTTCCAGGTTCACCTGTGGAACGCTCCATCCGCCCCAGCATCGCTGCATTCATGAGCCACGTTGGTACCTTGAGGTATGTAGAAAAAACATTTAAAGCTGTGTCCAAATCGCTGATTCTCTGAATCAGCAAAGAATCTTCAGACTCGGATCCGGCCAAATCGAGTCGGGGACAGCGATCCGAATCAACGACTCAAATCACTGTCCTTGATTTGGGCTGAATTTGAATCTGAATCAAATAGGGCCTGCTTTGCACACCCCTACCAGTGGGATGAATGCTGCCATGAATGAGAGGGGGCTGTGTGTACTGGCCTGGGTTCTCGCTCCCAGTGAGGCAGAAAATTTCCCCGTCATGTTCACTATTATAGACCATTTCAATGCGTGTTACATGCCTAGATAGATGAGGATCTGGGCCTGAAAGTGCCTGAATCCTACTAGACTCCTACATAGTGCAACCAGTTTTAAACATATTATTTTAAATGCTTTGCCTCCCTCACCTATATACCTCATAAAGCTCATCTCAAAAGAGATGTTAGCCAGGGAACTGGATAACAAACCAAACTATAATTCTGCGGGCCCTTT
Source organism: Alligator sinensis (assembly GCF_000455745.1). Taxonomy (NCBI): domain Eukaryota; kingdom Metazoa; phylum Chordata; order Crocodylia; family Alligatoridae; genus Alligator; species Alligator sinensis. Next base: position 168,919 of record NW_005842677.1, on the reverse strand, counting down.
CTTACTCACTAAAGTTACTGGGATTATACCATTGCCTTCAGTGGAAATATAGCAGGGAGAAGGGTCACTGGTATTGTGTAGAAAATTCAACGGCATTTAAGGGCACATATACCTTTCAGATCTTTTATTTGTTCACAAATCTATCTGGATTACTTCAGCAGATACTCTGTCAATAGCCTCAGAAATTAAACCCTGCTGTAAAAGCCCTTCTTTTTCCTCAGTCTTTTACTCTAATACAAAGCCCACAGAAGTCAATAGAGGTCTTGATTTTAGTACCGTTTACATCAAACCCTGGAAGTCTGACTTCCTCTGGGACTTGCAAAGCATGTGGAACATTTGAATCAATAGGAAGAAAGCTCAGTGAGTAGCACCAATTTATTTGCCTCTATTTAGCTAAGCAGTTGTTGAAGGGTGAAGTGAGAACATTCACCTTACTAAAGTACAGTACGGTACTGAGGGTCTTGTCTGCGCTGAGTGTAAATCTTGAGCTAGATAGTCACGCATCATTTGAAACACTGAAATATTCAACTAAGATAAACTGATTTTATATACATATAAAGCACATACTTCATGCTTTCATCCCCATCCACAGACAGCACACTGTAGATTAAAAATTAATACTGAAATGTAACATACCTGCAGCACTGGTTTAAAGGCACCAATATGGAAAGCTCATCATGGGAATATTTTCCAAACCTGTTTAGAAATAAGGAATATGTGATAAAGGGTATTTAAGTTGAACCCGTGGATGTAAGTTTTTTGATTCTGGAAAATTAAATAAATACACAAATAATACATAAATAAATCTCCAGGAATTTAGCTCTGGATCCAGAAAGCAGTGGACGTTAAGTGCAAGATCAAGCCACTATATAATTCTTGTCTATTCATGGTGGAAATAAATATTGGAAAATTATGCTAGCAAAGCTGAGCAATGGTCTTGTGATTAATGAACTGGAGTGAGTCTGAAGGGACTTAGTTCAATTCCCAGTGGTATCACATACTTCCCACATGAGTATGCAAGTCATATAATCTCTCTGGGCTTTAGTTTCCCATCTGTAAATTAGGGATCAAAATATTTAACTTCTCTTGTTCTTTGTCTAAATATGGATTTTTTTCACACCAGACAGAGAGCTGTGTTTTTATACCACCTGGCCTAATGGAGCCTTGGTTTCTGTTGGGTCTTCTTTATACTTCCATATTACAAATACAGGGTAATTCATAATGGACATATTGAAATGTATAAATCATCGAGGATTTGTTAATTTGACCAAAATTCTTTTATTCATCAATAGAATTATTAAAATATTTACCCTCTTCCGTTATCTAAGTGGATAATAAATGTTTCATTTCCAAACTTTTCAAAAGTTTCATAGTGATGTCGATCCATGTTTCCTACAGAATACGAAAGAAGAATAAGTTTTTTTCAAGTGGTGTTTCTCAGGACAGAAGCTAGGAGAAGGTCCAGACCTGATTTTTTCATCAAAGAGCAGAATATTTCCAACAATGAAAAATGCTAAAAGTCTTGGCAACTGCAGAAGGTGCATTTAGATTCAATTCCATAATACCTTCCAGCTGCAGATTTTGCACACCCATCTTGCATGCCCATTTGGAATCTCTTATCTGTTATGTTATTACAATCCTTTTGCTTTATTAAAACTATGAACACTTTTCAGCCATTGTCTTTACATTTGTAATATATGTTCTCACAGAATGAGCCCATATGCAAACATATGAGATCATATATCAGATAGTAACTTTTTCTTACTGCTTTAAAAGAAAAATTATGGTTAAATGACCAACTGACTCTATTTTTAAATGTGACTGTCCTCATCTACAGTAAGGCAAAATGAGGTTTAACATCCTGCTAACAAAACGTGTGATCCTTAAATCGTTTTCTAAAATCATGTATTTGCCCACTGTAGGCAAGGTCTGGGCTATACTAGTTTCAGTTTCCAAGTGGTCTCAGTGTACAGTACATTAAAGTAGGCATATGCATTGTTTCTGTTACTATTACTATGTTATTGTTTCTTCTCAGCTTTTAAAACATTTCTAATCAGATTACACAGTATGAGTAGTGTCCCGTATATTCCACATTTCTCCTGCCTGCTGGTCATAGCAATTTTTCCCTTTCCCATGCTGTCTACACTGATGCAGAGAAATGCACTGCCAAAGGGGGAAAAGATCTACCAATAACAAATACTCTTATCATTTACACATAGGAACCCTCTGTTATAAGAGAATGACACTCACTGTAAAACGTACTGTAGGGGACGAGACTTTTAGTGAACAGTTCATGGGACAAGCATGAACGACATTCAGCATTGTGCTCGCTTCTAATATACTTGCATAAATCTTTGTTCTTTTAATTTGTACAGATGCAAGTACATGTCTATGTCAGTCAGCATTTTCTCATAATTATCCTCAACCGCACATGCAGTTTGTGCAATTCTACTTGAGCATCAGAAAATTACTGAGCTATGTGAAGCAATTCCTAGGAAACCAATTATTATTAGAATGAAATGTTGCATATCATTTAAAAAGTGAGGAAGCTTACCCATTAGAAAATCAAAAATGGTCATATCCATTATGTCCAAAATTCTGGTCCCACTGTCATAGGGTGGTGTTTGCTTAACTTCTTCGCAGTAATCTGGGTCAACTTCCCACCTAGAAAAAAACATTTTTGATAACTTAGATCAGATGTAAAGGTTCCTCAGTAGAAAACAGCCTGATGTTTTTCAGCCATTTAGTTGTATGACACTGGGCGAGGGTTAGAACATGCACTATCCACGCTGGCTGCTTTGAGAGGTACAAACTCTGGCATAAATGATGTCTGATGAACAGAGCTGACTTTAGGGAAAATAGTGCCCTGGATGAAGTTGTATTTTGGTGACCCCTGCCTCCTTTGAAAAGAAGCAAAGAGCAGTACGGCTTGTCTGGTGCCTGCATGTAAATGGATGCGGCTCCTTTAAATTTTACCCTCCACCACTCCCACCCATACCAGAGCGGCCTGTAGGCTGGAGCAGCATGTAAGGGAGTGTCTTGAAAGTGACACAAGTGACAAATTTAAAGGGACACTGTCGGCCTGATTTTTCTTTTTCCTGTTCTGAACTTGCCAACAGCCTGCACTGCCCAGCCTGGCTTCTGAGCAGCAGCTGGAGATGAGAAGGGGGAAGGCAAGGAGGGGCAGGCTGGGCTGGGCAACCTGGAGTTGCCCCTGTCACCTGCTCTGAAGGCTGCCCCTGCTGATTAATTAAGGGGAATTTCCTGTAATTTCTAGGCAAGTCATGAATTGAAAGAAAACAGCTTGCTTGCAGATTCAAGATTTAGAAAGTCAGGTCTGCCTTGGCAGTCATCATACAGTCAAATACTTAACTCATTTGAAGTCATCATACAGTCAAATACTTAACTCATTTGAGACTTGTTTAGGGATGCAGGTATTTCCCAATTGTGTCCTTTTGCAAAAGCTGTTACAGGCTTTGTTCCTGCCAAGATTTAAGCACGTGCCCTTCTTTAGACGTGGAAGTAGTCCCACTGCAATCCACTGCAGTATCACAACCATAATGGTGTTTCTTTCAGATCTAAGTATTACTTTTGCTCCCTGTGCATCCCCTTTTAGGGGCTTGACTCAAAGCTCATTGTAGTCAACAGAAAGATTTTCATTGACTTCGCTGTTTCAGAACGAGCTTTGGCAGTAAATTCCCTTTAGAAATAAATCACATCTTGTATCCTACCAAATAAGACATCATCAGCTCTGCTGCTTTGCTGCTGGAAAGCACCTTGCTCCCTGGTACTTACTCCGCTTTCTTCCGTTTATGATAGGAACGTCTCCATGGATTCCTCCAGGTTTTCCTTTTAGCTAACGATAGGTCAGGTAGGAAAGCCGCCAGAGAACCTTCAATTTGATCTGGTTTTCCACAAAGAGCATGCTCAGTTGAGCAGTAGTATGAACATTCCCCGTAGAAGCAGATGTTGTTTGCTGACAAAGAAAGGAAAACGTTTACAAACGTTCTCAAAACATATTAAAATATACCGTCAAACATGAGCACACACAAGGCCCTGATCTGGAGCCCGTTGACTGCAGCAGAGAACGTTTAGGCTGGATATTAGAAATAACTTTCTTTCTATGAAGTTGGTTAAGCATTGGAACAGGCTAGCGAGAGAGGTTATAGAATCTCCATCCCTGGAAATGTTCAAGAGCAAATTAGAGAGACAACTGGCTGGGATGGTTAGGTCAAGGATGATCACTCCTTGAGCAGGGGCCTGAACCAGAGGATCTCAAGAGGACCCTTTCCAACCCTAATTTCCTATGCTGTCAACAGAAAGATTCCTATTTACCTTGGGGAATTAGGATCAGGCCATAGATTAAGCCTTCTTAGAACATCGCCAGGTTATTTATATGCCATTGACTGTATTTCCCAGTGTACTCATACACATAACCTGACTTTCTTGAATCTTAGCTCTATATTTGTTATTCCTAGTAAAGTGTAGACTCAGCATGGAACCAAAACTATGACACCTAACCATGACTAGTATTTTTAGAAGGTTTATTCAGTACTTTCTGAAAGTCAAGCCCTTTTATTGGATACCCAAAGAATCGAGGCAGGCAAAATCAAATCACTGTAAAAGAAACAGGATGAGATTTGTACAAGTGAATCTTACTCTCATTTCTTTTACAGACTGACAGGAAGTCCTTCCTCTCACGTTTTTTTTTGTGTGTGAGTAGAATTTGTAACTTTTCAAGGGCAAATTGTTTGTTATACATGTCAATTTACAAGAGTCACAGAACTCTAGCTGTGGCAATATATATCTTAAATATAAATATCCTCTCCATAAGCTATATTATTCCATTAGCCCAACAAAAGAAAGAACTCCTTAACAGCAACATATCATGTTTTACAAGGTGTATGACGTTTAAAATCTCGTAACTACAATCATATATCTGAATGACAACAGGCAGGCCATGCTGTTTTACAAGCAATAAACCAGTTCCCAAGTGAATACACTAGAAGACTGAAAGACAAGTAGTTTATCCCACAAAAGAAGTAAGATTATTAAGAACAAAAGGAGTGAGCTGTTCTTCTTATTGCTGTTCTGCTACGGTGCTTTAATTATTTCCATTACACAAAGGTTTAAAAATATAGATAATATACAACCAGGGGAAGCTTGTTTCTTATCCTTACAGGAGAGTTCAATGGGGGAAAGAGAAAGAAGTTCTACACCACAAAGCCAGCCAGCTTGTGCTGGAAAATGGCTACATGTTTGTTCTTCTTTGGGAGAAGTTCAGTGCAAATCTGTAATAATGATAATGGGTAGTTTTAGTTATCTGAGAACCTGGACCCACAGCGCATCTACACAAAAGTGATTGACCTTTACACCAATGTAAGCATGCTGCAAATAAATACCATCGGGTAATGTCACCCAATTTCCCTGAATGTGTTGATGGTAAAACCACTGTGGGTGCCTCTACACGATGTTGGCTTTTTCTAGCTAATCTCCAGGTTTATTTCACTCTCACAATGTACCATGATGATTCCCGTTATTATTTTGCACATAATGCATTTAACACTGTAGTTTACATCACTATAAAAAAGGCCGTGTGTATTTCACCAGTGTAAAAGTGTTGTATTCCCAGCCCGAAGGCTAACTGCTTCCTGGTGCTTGCCTTGCAGCTCTGCACAGCTGTTCTTATGGAGCTATATGCTGATGTGCTCTTTGGCAAGGAGAAGCTTGAAAATACTTTTAAATTCAAGAGATGGTGAAGATGCAATAAGTGCTAATGATGATTTTACCAGCTGATATCACTTGGATTTGTAATTCAGGCGACAAACTTTGCTAGGGAGCTATCTCCAACAGTCAATGTGTGGAGGTCAATGGATAATTACTGAACAAGTTTCCCTGGTTATTAAGTTCTATGCCTTCTAATTCTGGTCATCTGATTTGTGCATTAACTATAGTTGAAGGCTGCTATCAAATCCCTGCTTGGTCTTCTCTTCTGCAGACTAAATAAACTGAGTTCCCTCAGCCTATCCTCATAAGTCCTGTCCCCCAGTCCCCGAACCATTTTTGTTGCCCTCTGCTGGACTCTCTCCAACTTGTCCACATCCTTTTTATAGCGGGAGGCCCAAAACTGAACACACGACTACACATGTGGCCTCACCAGTGCTGCTTAGAGGGGAATAGAGTTTATTCCTTACCAGTCATACATTATGCACATCTCTGTAGTCTGATAAACTGGCAACTATTATCAGCCACTCAGTGCCCCCCCAAAATTCCCACTTCAAATTGGTTTTTTTTTGTGTTCTCAGTGTTCATATTGGCCAAACTACTTTCTAATTCAGTTTAAAAACACAGTGAAAACAAATATATACTGAATTTATTCTGAGAGCAAGAGACTGAGACCAGCAGGGATAGCAAAATAGTTTGAGAAAGAAGGAAAATGAAGCACAGGATTGAGAAGAGGGGAGGGAAGGAAGGGCCAAGAAAACAAATCCTTTTGGCAATTTGAACACCATCACTTTAGAATAAAATAGATTTTCCTTTAATTTAAAATGTGTGTTACCTTAATATTATAATAATAAGAATAATAACTTGGAGGAGATTTCCCGTTAACTCAGATCCACCACATCCCTGACTGATAAACCCCCTGGCTTGATTATTTCCTATAATCACCTCAGCCTTTGGTCTTGGCGTTTATTCATTTCAGGATATGATTATGAGCTTGTAAACAGGAAGCCCACTCTATTTCTCCTTTAAATAACCTGTAACAGTAATTCAGACCTATATATAGGCAGATGCGCTGCATAGGAGAGCAGCATTTTTTAAATTATTTATTTAGCCTAACAACAAAAACCGCTGTGGGCCCCAGTTCTAGGACACCACAGTCTACAAGTAGGTAATGACCCTTACTTTCTTAAAGGTCTCCTTCTCATGACTGTTTCTATCCTACTAGCTTGACCACAGCTTTCCACAAGGCTACAATCTGTCTGTGCTCTTAAGTGTTGCCTTTGATCATAACTGCAGGATTAGGAGGGATTTGTGCTTCATATACGTGTTTTTTATGACTCAGGCTGAAAGCAAGGAGTGGTTCAAACATTTGCTGTTAGTAGGCAATTGCTGATCCTTCTGGATTATGGTGTTTGCATGAGAGGTCATCAGGACCTTCAACGCATACACATAGACAGGGGAATGGAGGAGTGGAGGCTGCCCAGACCTTCCACCGCCCCCTAGACCATTGAGACAGTATCCAAAAGCCAAACCAAGTCCAGATGTTCGGTGCTTCAGTGGCTGTAGTCATTGGCGATGTGTAGGGGGTACACGCGGGTGCACATGCACCCCCTGAGCATGGTGGTGCACCCCCTGTGAAAAGGTGCTGCTGGCAGTGTCAGTCCGCAATCACTGCCAGCAGTGTCTGTGGGTGGTCCCCCAATTTTCGGTGGGCATTTGCCTGCCCCCCCTACAACCGACAGCACCACGGCTGCCTGCAGGAGCTCCGCGCTTACCACTGCCATGCTCCCACCGCTGACAACACTGCCATCACCTGCAGGAGCTTGCCATGTCCCCCCAGCCTCTGGGGACATGCGGCGTTCATGGCTGTAGTTATGTGCATGCCTGGGACTCAGACCTGGGTCTCCCACATGGTAGATAAGGCTTCTACCACTGAACCACAACAGCAGGTTAAATATTTTCTGTATGCTCTTGGAAACTGAAATTTACTTAGAACACGGATTATCAAATGGCATCACCTGGCAGCCACTGGTACTATTAGCCAGTGATACTGAGATTTGTCATTATACCTATGAAAAAAAATGACCTAACCCCAATATTTTAATAGGTTCCAGGCTGAACACAAGAGATGATTTGCAAGATATCATAGACACGTCAGACTGTGATCTTCACTGCAGGCTCAATAGGGTAGCTAGGGAATGTATAGACCCCATGTGTCCCCCTGTACTTGCCATCCTTTTTGCAGGTGATGGAGCAGCAGAGAGAAGTGCTACCAGTTGGTTACTGCTTTCCACCTGTACAGGTGAGGGGCAGGTGGAAAGACAAGAAGCGTGCAGAACCTTGCCACTGCTTAGTGCCTCCAAAGAAAGTGAGAACTGTGTCCCTGCCTTGAAAGAATAGTGTGTTGTCCCTTAAGGGAGGAACTGAAAGTCTGCAATCTAGTTCATGGTCTCATTTAACTGAGTGTCAGAGTCGCCTGTGATCTGTTGATGTGGATAGTCCACCGGGATTTCTCTTGATTATCTGAGACAATTTAGCTCTAAAGGCATAAAGGAATCTGCTTACACCTGGAAGTTTGATTAGCTATCCTGAAGTACAACAGGTTTTTAAGGAGCAAGAGGCAGAGAAATAACACTTGTCTGCTCTCATCCCCTCTGCTTCACAGTATGCAAATTTGACCTTTTTTTAAAAGGAATTATATTAAATACAGCACTTTCCGCCACAGGAAGATAAATACCCTGTTTAACAGTTTCCTTCTGAATTTAACTTTGGTAACAAAGGAACTCTGTCAGCAGCTTTTCACATTGTCAGTGAGAACAACTGGGACTAATCATTTGGTATAAATCACATAATAGTATCTAAATAAATTCACAGTGAAGTTTACAGGCTATCACCATGATCACATCCATGGCTGCATCGGTTGACATAACTAATCTGATATGTCCTGGCTGCCCTGTATTTCCAATCAATCATCGCTCCTGTTGGACTATTGATTTTTACATACCACTCCTAGTGACTTCAAGGGGCACTCGGTACATTGAAGAATGGCAGGATATGTCTTATTGTGAAGCAAACAAATCCCAAGCAAAGCCACAAGAGGATTTCTTTCAATAACAAGGCTTATTCTGCCCCCCCGTCGTGCACACTCTGGGCCCAGCCTTGAGATCCTTAGTGCTATCGGCTTTAATCAGTGTGCTTGTAGGACATGGGTACAGGATCTCACGGTAAAGCATGAGAGAGATGCATTATGCAAATGTCTTGTTTAAATGATGCAAAATGACTTATGTTGTTAGTGTTTCTATCTATATTCTGTGCAGAAGGACTCAGCTGAGGTAAGCAGCGTTATTTTTGGGGGTGGGCACTAGGGGTGTGTGAAACGGGCCATATTCAATTTGGATACGGATTCGGCCAGAATCAGGGACAGTGATTCAACTAGTTGATTCAGATTACAGTTCCCGATTAGATTGAACTGAATCTGAATCTGAAGATTCGATGCTGATTTGGAGAAGATTCAATGTTGATTCAGCCATAGACACAGCTTCAAATGTTTTTTCTACATACCTTGAGATAGCAGGCATGGCTCCTGAGAGCTGCAATGCTGGGGCGCATGGAGCAACCCACAGGAGTGCAGGGAGGCTCCCCGTATGCTCAGCAGTGAACCCAGAAGTGGACTGGAAGTGCTTCAGGTTCACTTCTGGGTCTATCAGGGAGTGCGCAGGGCCCCCCTCCACACCTCCCTGGCTCAGTGATTGGCCGCAGGGGGAGTCTGGGTGCCCCCCCAGACCCAGGAGGCAACAGTCGCTGAGCCAGCTGAGCACTG
>NW_005842677.1:144318-159357 GCF_000455745.1 Alligator sinensis | reverse complement strand
CAATGCACTCCCCGGTGGACCCAGAAGTGGACCGGAAGTGCTTCTGGTCCACTTCTGGGTCTGCTGCCAAGCGCACTGGGGAGCCCCCTGCACTCCTGTGGGACGCTCCATCCACCCCAGCATCGCAGTGTTCATGAGCCCCTGCTACCTAGAGGTATGTAGAAAAAACATTTAAAGCTGTGTCTATGTCTGAATCGCTGAATCTTTCCAAATCTCTCTGAATCGGTGTGTTCCGATTCGATTCAGAGACATTAAAGGGTCTCCCGATTTGATTCAGATTCAGAGATTTGGCCTGCCGAATTGAATCAGGGACCGAAGCTTTGCACAGTCCTAGTGGGTACCTGCCGAAGCACTATACTTTACTCAGCGTGATGATTTAGAGCCAAATTAAGCTACAAACGCATATATCAAGCTTTATCAGAGCCCTGTTTGAGGAACGAGCGGCAGAGCTTGACCTGTGTGCTAGTGTGCTGAAAGAGTGTATTTAAAGATATATTTAACATACTTGGGGGAGCAGGCTGAGGGAGTGCAGCTTCAGTGGAAGAACCCATGATGCAAGCTTGCAAGCTAGTTGCATGTGTGTTTGGGGGTTGGGAGGTATATGTGTGAAGCGAGAATCAGCACCAGAAAGAGAGGACGTGTTTGGATGAACTGAAATTATCTTGTTACATCATTTTCTAACCTGTAAACTTCCACCTCATTTGAAAAAAAGCATGAGCGGTGATACTGCAGGTATATTTGAATGTAAACTGATGGGACTTGGGGACAAGTGCCTTGTAATCATAATCAGGTGAAAAAAATGAATATAAAAGCCTGGTTTAATGATTACAATTAAAATACAAAATGTATCTGTGTATCCATCCATCTATCCCTCTATCCCTCTTGTGGTTATCATCATAAAATCTGAACAATAATTCTGCTCAGAAAGAAAAGGAACAGTTAGCCAAATCATTTGCCTGTATTGTTCATTTACTGAAATTAGTGTTACTCTTCATACCAGACTTTTAACAATCCTTCAGCAATCATGAGTCTGGAAAGAGGATCTAATCCTGACTATTGATTAAAGCAGAACATAGAAAGATCAGAATAAGGACTGACTCAGATTTACTATTGTTTTTCTGGGGGGAAAAAAATCCATAATCCCTTGGAATTAGTTAATATGAACAAAACCAACATGCTTATTAGCTGTGTAACATTGATTTCTTTAAACTGCTGCCTCAATTACTCCAAAAAATGATGGCTGACATCATTAATATGCCTCTTTTTTTCCTAGGAAATTACCATTCATTTGTAAGAGTACTAGAGTTACTGTAGTCTGCCTTGCTGCAAAGGATGTAAAATTAATTTAAATAATTACTGACCTATTTCCATTGCTCATGTTTAGTCCAAACTGCCTGAGAGTGCACTTTTCAGCAATCTGCTTTCTCTTTGAATGCAGTCTAATGTATTGACTGACCCTATTTCTGCCTGGCTCCAGGGTTTTATATTTCCCAAAGTAGGAATTAATGCAGCTCTGAAGTGCAGTCCCAAACAGCAGCTGCCTGCCACTTATTGATGGGTGAGGGCCGGATTGTTCTGTCCCTTGGAACAACACTAGGAAATGGTCTGGAGCACAAAAACTCGACAAGGTTTCTTTTTGCTGAGACTTCCTCAAAGCAGCCAATGCAGGGAACAGGCCACATACTACAGATTAGTATCGGGCCTCTATTCGAGTGATCAGTTGTGAGTCACCCAAGAACTCCTTCAAGCTCCCTGGAAGTCTATACCCACTGGTTCGGTTCAGTGGAGGGAGCGGGGTGGGCAGAGCTGCTGCATACTGCAGGGGGCGAGTGGTGGCACTGGGTCTCGGATGGGTGGCCATAGCCCCCCCAAGCCCTCCTACACAGTCTGTGGCAGCTCTGCCTGCCCCGCTCCCACCTGCGCCTGCAGCGTAGCCCACCTTCCTGGAAGAGGCTTGTGTTCCTGGGAAACCATGACAGGGGCTGCTGTCCCATACGGGTCACTCCCCCCCTTGTTGCTCCAGCGGCAGGAGTGGGGGTGTGAACAGAGGCCGGCTGGCCCTTAGGTGAAGGGGGCAGGGAGGGGGCTTATTCCCCTGCTTGCCCTGTGCAGGGAGGGATTGGTGGAGATGGCAGTTGGGGCTGGCAGACCTGGGCTATGGCCCCCTGGGGGGAGAGGGGGCGGAGGGGGGAATAAACCCGCTTCCTGCCCTCTTAGCCTCAGGAGGCCATTCCGGCTGGCTTTTGGCCATGCCCCTGCTGCAGTGAGGGGAGAAGTGCTGGGTGGACTCCAGCTCGGGTCCGTGCTGGTGGGAGAGGGAGGAGGGAATTAAAACCCTTCCCTGAGCAATTCACTTGAGGCTACTGCTGAGGCTGGCCATGCCCCTGCCACTGGAGCAGCGAGCAGAGAAACGTCTGGCAGGTCCGTGCTGGTGGGACAGGGGATGGAGGGGGGAATAAATCTCTTCCTTGCCCCCTTTGCTTTAGGGAGGCCGGCGTTTGGCCACACCCCTGCCTGCCTGTGCTCTGGCTGGGGAGCAGGGGGGTGGGGCCAGCCCTGGTCCACTAGAGCAGAGAGCACAGCCCTGCCCAGAGATGCAGAGCATGCTGGGATGCTGGGGGACTCTGGTTTAACTTAACCCAAGAAGGGGTCTGGGGCAGAAGTTCCATAAACCAGTTTGATCAGTTAAGTCTGATACTATATTCAACCAGGTTTGTCTCAAACTGGTTTCAACCATTTTGAAAGTGGTGTACGTGCAGCGAACTCATTTTCTGTTACAGGAGTAACCCAGTTTCTGCTTACTTAAACTGGTTAATGTGTAACTTCTGTCCCTAGCCCTTATGTCTAGTTTAAAATTATCCAAGGCTAATTTATATTCTTTTTTGTTTGTTTGTTTGGTTATGCTAGCATTAGCAATTCACTACATAGCTCTTCTTCCGCTCTGGTGCTCCCTGATATATTTGTTTTGCTTTGTTTTCCTAGGTTAAACAAGGCAAGGACTTTAAGTTTCCTGATCATCCTAGTAGCCCTTTGCTGTACTTCTGTCATTTGAGGAGTTTTAGTTAAAGTGCCCCATGGAGTGGACATTTTGAAACCCGGGATACTCAATGCATGTGATGGTGAGGCATGCTGGAGCTTTCTAAATAGAACGCTCCATATTAATCGAGTCTGTTCCGACACATTCTAATTGGAATGCATTGGAACATGTGTACGGGTACCCATCGTGTTGATGGCATGTACTATTCCTGTCATTGACCCAAGCGTATCTTTCCCCAATTTTCAATTGATGAGCCCTTGTTCTTTCTGTAAGACATGCTGCCTCTCCTTCGTATTGACAATGCCCCACAACTTCAAATCATGAATAAGTCTCATTATTACCCGCTACTTAATGCCAAGGTCAATACTTAAAATACTGAATAAGATCAAGCCTGTAGGAACCCCTACTAGTAACCTCCCTGCAGCCTGATAACATTTATTTCAGAGCCATCTTTGTCATGTCCCTTTTGCTAATTTCTCACCAGTCTATCTATACTTGTACCAGGCCCTGTCTTCTCATGTTTAACTAATAAATACCTGTGTAGCCCTTTATTATATGCTTTACTGAACTCTTGATAGATTAGAGCAACCACATTTCCCTAGTCCAGGAAATCCGTTTTTTATCAAAGAAAGATGTAAGGTTAGCCTGGAATAATCTACTTCAGGTAAACCCTTGTTGCCTGTTGTCTCATTTTCCATTTACTTGCATGCCTTGAATTATTCTTTCTTACAAAATTTGTTCTAAGGCCTTGCTTGCTTTTGAGGTCAAATTAGAAGCCCTGGGTTTGTGGTTTTTCGGATTTCATTTTTTTCCCTTTCTTAAATATAGGAATTGCGTTTGCTGTTCTTTAGTCTCACAGTACAAGCTCTGATTTGACAGTTATTAAAAGCCCCCTGATAGGAGGCATGCAGGTTTGTATGCATTCCTGGGATAGAGATTATCTATTTTTCCCCCACTCTGAAGACACTTCCAGTTCTGTTTCAGCCGTGAAGATGATACTTTTCATTTCCATATCCTCATTCCTATTAGGTATCCTCCCTTTACCCCATCTTCCTTACTGAAAATTGAAGCAAAGTATTCATTAAGTGTAAATTGTTCTACAATCCCTTGTTATAACCATTGTGTATGCACGAATGTAGTGGGTTTCAGCACAAAATGCTGGTTCATGTAATTCTTTAGAGGCAAATCTGAACACCATCTACTCTGCTTTAGAATTACCCTCTTAGAGCAAAATAGGGACAATTCTGTTCGTGGTGCCAATTCTGTATATTTGAGCTATAGTGACTAATGCAGAACTGATGTGAAATGATGTCTGGTGCTACTCATGTAATACATGAAGATTTCCACTCATGAAAGTCACCGTGAGCCTTTTTAATAGGACTGTTGGATCTAGCCATTAATATGTTACCTGGTCCCAGTGCTAGGTCCAGGGATTTCATCCTTAAATGTTTAATTTAGGACCTTATCACTTTTTACCACATATTAATTAATGCAAACTGCCTGATAAGGTCAGTATGAAACACAGGATGCAGGCAGTGCATATGGTAATAGGAATCTGCCTAATTAAGCTAGGGACTCATAGAAAAAGGCTTTGACAACTCACCAAGATGACTTAAGAGAAGTACATTGATTAAAAAAATCTATAATAGGAAAAAAAACACTGGTTAAGCATTTTATTTTCCAGCAAAGCCAGATTCATAGTTTATCAAATATTTTAATTGGATTTATCTGTATCACGTAAATAGATGTGGATAAAAGATTATTCTTTGGACCTTCCTTTGAATGTCTAGAATTGCATAACGATGAGAGAGAGTTTTATCTTAACTGGCAGTCTTAACTCTGAATTTCCTCACTTCAGTTGCTTTAAGCTGTTCAGATACTTTGCTGTAGTTTTATGATTCTACTTTCAGAAATCACTCAAGCTTTCCCTTAATAGCTAACCAGGAAAAACAAAACCCCGCTCCCCCACAAGAAGCATACCATTTCAAGTCACATTACAAAAGTAGAAATAAAATGGTTAACATTTCCAGCGAGCAAAGCAAACTGCATTCAGTTAATATTATATCGGAGGTGTTTTTCATCACCAGTCTACATCTTATCTCCACAGTTTTTTTGCACACATAATTGACTGCATTCAGAAGTGATTGTGCACCTGCACACAATTCCCAAATGACATTCAAATGCTTAATTGGAGCAGGTACAATTCTCTTTTTTTGTTTCTACAAAATGGCTGGGCCTTACTTTGTGAGCATAATCTGTGAGCTGTATGTGTAAAAAAGGGCACTCAACATTTCAGAAAAGATGCAACCATTTGCACTGATTTATTTTGCAAGTAAAGATGCTGCTACAAATAAGAGAATGTTAAAACATGCAAACTGCAGTAGTGAGAATATATTAGGATGTCAAAATACAGATATTGCAAATGACTATGTAGGTGATTATATGGGCAGAACTATGCTCAACACAGTACACAGCTACTTTTTGTAATTAAAAATCAAAATGGAGACCATAATTTGTGTCTGATCCACACTGTGTTAATGCAAGTATGATTAAGATAATGGATTGGGACTCCATACCCAGCTCAGGCACGCACTTCCTGTGTCATTTTGGCCAAGTCACATAGACCCAGTTCAGTAGAACTGTGATGCACACTGCATAGAAAGTTGCCTGACTTACAGTATCTGGAACTTAAAGGCATACTTAAAATTGAACACATTGTTCAGTATTGAAAAAATATTTGTATTTAAGTGCTTTGAATGACAGTGCCTTTTCTGAATGAGGGCTTTGAGCACTCTGTCTCAGCTTCCTAAATGTTAAAATTGAAATGACTATTTCCTTTCTCCTAGACATTGTCCGTCTTGTCTATTTGGATTGTTTCCACTTAAAGTCAGAACTTTTTTTTACTCTTTGCTTATACAGAAAACCCTTGCTATTCATGGATACATGATTCGCGGTTTCAAATATTCAAATATTTGAACGCATGCTTTCTCCCTGTGCATGCTCTCTCCCCGCATGCTCTCCCCATAGTGTATAGTGTTATGGTGGTGGCGGCATCTGCGGGAGTGCCGCATTTGCCACCGCCGGGCTCCTGCTGCCATCAGTGCATGCCATTCATGAACGCAGACGCAGAAGGCAGACGTTCATGAACATATTTGCAGATTTCCCCATTTGTGGGGACCTCTAGAATGTATCCCCTGTGAATGGCGAGGGTCTCCTGTGCAGTATTTAGCCCTAAGGGCATTGGACCTTCATTTGGACCTCAGGGCACTGTAGTCAAAATAACAATAGCAGCAACAACAGTAATAAATCCCAGGTTTGCATTTTTAAACTTTTAAAAAGATCCTCTGGAAGCTGAAATGTTGCATTTTTGAGACCACTGGAGCTGGGCAAATACTGACGAGACTAGCCAACTGCCTGTCAGGAATGATGGGGGAAGAGGGGTGGGCAGGGATGGAGTGCTGCTACCCACCACTCTATGCCACTGCCGCTGCCTCCCAGGACTGTAAGGGGGAAGCTTGCCTCGCCATCCCCCTCAGCCAGCACCCCGTGCCGCCACCACCTCCAGGGAGCAGGGCCGGGGGGACATGAGGCCGGCAGCACTGCTGGCCTTGACCCCCACTCTGTCCCCACTGTCATGGCGGCGCTCTGCTGAGCTACAGCCACTGCCTCCTGTCCGGAGTGCTCTTGGAACACTCTGATTGGTTGTTTCAATCGGCATTGTGATTGACTGCCGAGACAACCAATCAGAGTGTAAATAAATAATTACGGATAGATAGACAGACAGACAGAATAAGGCTTTTATTATATTAGAACTGTCTATGAAGTTACTTGGAGTAAAATTCAAGAGATTCTTTATAGTGCTGTTCTCACTTTTAATTTGCTATCCTTAGGCCAAGTCCACGTGTGGTGTGAACATTTGGTTCCCCGGGGACAAGTAGGAGCGGTGCACCTTGCGCTGCCACTACTTGTCCCAAGGGAATGCCCATGCATGTGGCAAGTTACCTTGGTGGGGGAAGGGGAGGCTGGCCCCAGCAGTCTTATCTGGGGTCCTAGGGACCTCCCGGGCAGTGGTGGCCTTAGGGTTGTTGGGGCCCTGGGCAAGAGAGTCATTTGGGGCCCATTAGAGGCTTAATTTTGATGACTTATAAGCAAGTCAGATATTTTTTATTTCAATTTCACTTTGCCCTACCCATGAAGCTGCAATGAAAGTATCGTAATAAAATATTGATAATACAAATATTCAGTGTAATTAATTTTTATTTTTATAAAGTGTGGGGCCCCAGAATGTTGCTCAATTTGCCCTCCCCTAAGGCCGCTAATGATCCCGGGGCTGCAGCAGCAGCGATTCTGCTGGTGGAACCTGGCTGGAAGCTGCAGCACGACTCTGGCTGGCCCGGCTCTGCTTTTGAGCAGTGCACACCGTTGGTAAGTGCACTGCTCCGCTTTTTTTTCTGCAGGTTTTTTTTGACCTAGGAGCAGAATGTTTTGAATACGTATTCACTCAGTTTTCCAAGCCAGAACTGTTAGATGTACTGACGTAATGTCCATAAGAATATCTGTGATACACCTGCCCCTAAACAGGTACCTCTCTCACATTTAGGTAGGGTGACCGTACGTCCCAGTTTAGTTGGGACACTCACAGATTTTTGGAGGCTGGTTCCTGGCCGGCTGGTAAGAGGTAAACTGAGCATCTCAGAAATGCAAGGTGGGGTGGGGGGCACAGTCCAGCAGGAAGGCAGAGTGTCATGGAGCACCAGGCAGGCAGGCAAGGCCCAGTGCACCATGCCACCTTGCCCCCACCTTGGTCTGCAACAGTGCCACTGACTTGGGGGAGCAGGAGGAGAGGGGCCAATGTCCCAGATTTCTTTATGGTCAGCCTATATATAGAAGTCTCAGTTGTTCAGGCAGGGGGCAGAAACAAAAGCATAGGATCAATGGAAGCAACCAATCACAGAGCACCAGAGCAGAGTAGATAAAGCAAAGGTGCCAAGTGATAGTGGTTTTGCATAATCTGCAAGTCGTGTATGAAATAGCTTTACATAAAACTTCTGTTGAATAAATTGTTTTAATGAGCAAATACATAAAAATCAGTCTCTGTGGCTAATTTATGAATGGAAAAAAGGACTCAATTGAGCACTATAAATTGTATTTTGTAAATAGATCATGTCTTGATCTAGTGTCTCCTTGGTAAACCACACTTCTTTTTATTATATATAAGAGCTCATTTTAGACGCATAAGAACCATTAAATGACAGGTAGCTACCTTCTTAATTAAACTTCTTACGACACTGAAGGAATGCAATGCAATTAGTCAGCTTACCTGGTGAGATGAAAAATGTCCTCCACAGTTTCTTGTCACGAGTGACATCCCTTATTTCTCTGGTCATATTAACCAGTCTGCCAGCAACGGGTGGAACACGACGGAAATCTAGGATCCTGAAAGGGGAAGAAAAGAGGCAGTTTACATAAAAGATAAGAACTGAGCGAGATGCAAAAGGGGGAGGTACATTCTACAAACATGGAACCATCAACAGGCTCTAAACCAATTCCCAGCCAGGGATGCCTAAAATACTCGAGCATTAAACCTGGCCCAGACATCTCCTGGTCCCAAATCACCTAGCCAAGAACCTCAAAAGGAACTCAAACTTTAGCCAAGGTTCTTGCAAGTTCTCATCTCTGCTCCTATCTCAGGGTACAAAAAGAGCTCCATCCCTAATCCAGCCCATGAAATCCCATGGTCTCCAAGTATAACATCTGCTTCCCAGTGAACCTCATTCCTAAGGCATATATGTGACCCTGGCCACATCTACACGAGCAGCGGACTGCGCAGTTATAACTGTGCAGTTCCATCACCATACTTTTTTTTCCAATGCTACTGTGCAGTAGTAATGAGCTACTGAGCAGTAGCTCATTATTCCTGTGCAGTAATCACATCACGGGGGTTAGTGCCCACCCATGCTACTGCGCAGTAGCATCTTGTGTAGACACGTGCACTGAATGGATTTCATTCCACATCCTGTCCTAGGACGTCTCATGGCTTCTAGTCCTAACCCAAGCCTAAGACTACAAATGAGCTCCTAAAACTAAAGGTAGGATGGCAGCTCTCTTCTCCCTGCCTCGCACTGCCCTGACCAATACCCATTCCAGGCAGGAGGAGCCATGCCCAGCCCAGCTCAACCCCTGCCTCCAGCTGCTGCTCAGAGGCCAAGCTGGGCATGTGCAATTCACCCACCTCCAATTCACCCATCTTGTTCCCATGCACAAACAGTGGTATTTGCCTGCAGGGAAGCAAGTCTCCTAATCCAGCCCAGCAGCTCCCCCCGGCCCTTTATTTCTGAAACTTTCACTAATACTACTACATACTTAAACTCAAAGAAAGGGCACCAAAACATAAGCTTGTCCAGGGTGCCACTTTCCCTAAGACCGGCCCTGATTGTACTTACCTGTCCAAATGAAATGCTGCTATTTCGGCATTGTGCCTTTCATAGTCTGAGAAGTAAAAAAAGTCAGGTGGAGTTTCCTGTTCTCTGGTTTGCCTGCAAAACAAAACAGGCACCATAAACAATGGTTAGTTTATATAAGGAACGATGCTGAAAAATCAAATACTTCATTCAAGGGTTTGCATCTTAAAAGTACTTCAGGTTTGTATTATTTGCCATACATTAATTTTATCTGGTTTCTAAACTACTGTAACAAAACTCTGGATACTAAGCCTGTACTCAAGCATGAAAGCTGCTGTCAGAAGTGCTGTTCCACTCAAGACACTTGCTCTATTTAACAAGATGTATTTTCTCACTCTCAAACATTTCATTAGCGATCCCGGTAAAGAGAATGTCATTTCATTAAATTATCATTAACTGTTATTATAAAATTTCCAAAAGTAATAAAATTTCTCTTTCTTGTTTGGCAGTCATGCCACTGCTATCAAAAATCTGACTCTTCTTTTGTATTCCTTCGCCCTAACAATGACATGTTTTCTCCATTTCAGAAGAAAAGGAACTGTTGTGGTTTGATTGCAGTGACATATGTCATGTTTCAAAGAACATTAACAAGACCATGCACCAGAGAGGATGCAAGAATACATTGTTTCTTCATTTGAAGCACAAATAAAAATTGTCATTTTGATAGAATTGGAAAAGGTTAAAGCTGGAACATTTAACTTGGCTAAAAAATGGAAAGATCCTCACATATAATATATTCTGACTCTGCTGAGGTCAATTGGAGCTTTGAAACCATTTTCAGTAGGACCATGAATAAGAACATATGAACAAAGAAGTGCCATATTGGGTCAGACCAGTGGTCTATCCAGCCCAGTATCTGTCTGTGACAGTGGCAGAAGTGGGTGCTATACAGGGAGAACACTGAACTGAATATCTCTAGAGGGATCTATTCCTTAGTCAAGAATTGGCATGCAGATGAAACTCTCCTCACCCTGAACAGTTGTCTGATACAAGACCTAATCTACACTTACACTCCCTTTTGAGGACCAGAGTGGGACTTAAGTGTTGCACAGATCTATGGCCCATTTGCATGTCACCCCAAGAGTTAAAAAAAGTACTTTTCCATGCACTGTTTTCCTTGGCACAGTATTAGCAAGATGCTAAGCAGGCAAGACCTAAAGTGAGGCATCACTACAGATATGCAGAGACCAACACCACATTTATTTTCTTGTCATGTATAGCTCAAATCACAGCTATTTTGTGGGCCTGCAACTCACTTAATGAGAATCCAGACATTACAAAATGGCACCGTGCAATAGTACCTTTCACATACGTACCCCCCTGTTCAGCAAAAGTTCTATAGGGTAGCAATCAAATGAGCAATCACTTCTCTCCAATTGCTCCCATTGTTGCAGAAAGTTTACAAGGAGAAAGGGTAGAAGTGAACCCAGGACAAAATAAAAAACAACGTAGTGCTTTGCCTCCACTAAGTAGCTTAGGAAGTGAGAGGAAAGCCACAAGGAGGGACAAAATAGAGTCACAAACCCAATGCAACATACCGCACGATATGTAATTCAGAGACAATAGTCAGAGAGGCCAAAGACAAAATCCTCATTGTATCCATTCATGTCAAAACTATGGCGTAACCTCAAGACTAAGCAAAATGAGCTCAATTATAAATTCAGGGAAGAGAAATTAACAGGTTTCCACTTGGCAAACATGTAAGCATTTTTATGTAGTCATATTTTTTCAGATATCTATTACATCTCTGTGACTAATCCAAAGAGAGAGAGAGAAAAAGAGAGATACAGCTCCAGTACTTTGCAAAGCATGCACATTTTACTCAATGTGGCTGATAAGCTTCCGAAAATATTACTAATTAGCTAATCAATACCATCTGCTTTTTATCTCTCAGAGTGTTTAAAAGTATCAAGGCTATTCCTATCCAAGAAAATGTTGATCCAGAAAATACATCTTGAATAAAGGGGAGATCTTCATCTTGAGAGTGCAATGATGTACAGAAAACTGTGGATTCCTTGATGCTACATAGCTAACATATGGGGTAGTCATTAAATCACCACAGGACCGGGATAGTTGCACAAACTTCACTTATCTGTTAGCGCCCTGCAGCTCCATGCCATGGTGCTGGGTATTATTAATTTTGGAATGAGTTCATTTTTCCTGTAGTTGTAACTTGGTTTATACATGTTTCTGTACTGCCATTATACCTTATTTACATAGCAGTGTATCATTTCTGGAAGGCCAAGATCTTGATCATGAGGAGCACTCAAAACATGGATAGGGCACTGAAGTCATGGCTTCATCTGGAAGAAGGAGCAACTAGGATCTCCAGACCATGATATGTTATCAGGAAACTGTAAAAGGTATAATGTGCCACTGGGCATGTCTACATAAGATGCTTTACTGTGCAGTAGACTAATCTGTACAGTATAGTAAAGCATCACTGTCTATATGTGCAGGTGCTTACTGCACAGCAAATCAGTCTACTGCACAGTAAATGTACTGCTCAGTAAAGCCAAATCGCACTAATTGCATGTGTAGACATGCCCACTGTGTATGGCATATATATGTATGGCATATGGTACACCACAGAACGTATAAAACCATTTGCCTCTGGCACAGTTCTTAGTCAAAACCTTCTTACAAAGCAATGGGCAGTTCTGAGGGCCTGTCTAACTATGTTAGGAGGGCACCTAAAGCAATGAAGGCCCATGATCTAAATATTTCCCTTTATATTAATAGGAATGTATTTTACCAACAATTTAAAACTCAAATTCATGGGACTATTACCTGGTGTGCATAGTCAGATCAATGGGGTGTGTGGTCAGATCCTAATTCCCTAGGTCAAACTATATTCTGATTTATACAGGTGCAGAGTCAAAAGATCAAATTCTTCTCTGTCACAACGATGCAAACCTGTTTAGCTCTGTGGATTTATTCTGACCTTAGATCATTGTAAATGAGAGCTTAATTTGGCCCCAAATCTCTAGCTAATTGAAGGGCTGGAGAAGGAACCCTGCATTCTGATCCATTCTGGGTCAATTAAAATACCATATGAAACAACCCTAGATTCAATCCATCCTGTAGTCAGTTTTAGAACATGACTGCATTTTAAAAGAAAGAGGGGAAAAAAAACAAGTGTGTTTAGTTAATTAGGTGATGGTTATTGAACAAAGACTGCCGCATAAAATGACAAATGCAAACAGAACAATATGTTAAACCTCTGCAGAAGTGTAGACCTCTGACTGATAATAAATTAGGGATAATGGTAAGAACTCTTCGGTGCCAGCAATAAAGTCTCACATCAGGCACGATGCAGGTTCTGTACCAGTTGCAGAGAGTAGGTGAGAATTTCTGGCTGCTGCTCTTATTTTGCAAACAGTTGGAAATTCAGTATTCTGCTCTTTGGAGGAAAATTTGGCAGATTTTTATAATGGCAGAATGGGAAGTTCTGGAGGAGAGACAGATGGAGTTCTGCTGATTCTGCATGTCGTTAAAAATTGTGCAGTGGCACCACACCAATTACAGCAGTAGCAGAAGACAAATCAGCACTAGTAACTTCAGCAGACGAGAAACAAGAACAAACATGAAAAACCAAGTCAGTGAAAATCTTGATGCAACAACATAACTTGGAGAAAAACAGGAGGCAAAGCAAAAAAGTGGAGTTTTGTATTAATAGGAGCACACACTATTTAATATAAAATAAATAGTTTCTGTGCTCTCATCTTTTGTTGTAATGGCAAGTCATGTGGATGAAGGAAAGAATTAAAATGAGTCAGAGCATTCACAAGTAAACACACTGAGTCAGCCCATTATTAATTTTAATTAATCACACAATGTGTTGTTCAAGAGTATTTGGACAATTTGATGTGGTGATTTATGTGTGAAAATATTTGTAAAACCTGAAATACTAATAAGCAAGTGTCACCATGAATTTCTTTCTCCATAGGTTTGGAGCAAAATTCAGTATTAATCATTTCTTATTTATTATTAGCTCTTCATGAATGTTGGCCATACATTGAGACCAAATTATTATTCTAGCTAGCCTTTATAAAACGTACACTGATTGAGAATGAGAAGAAGAAAACCACTATAGGCACTAAATACTTAGGTTAGTAATCTAAATTTAGCATCCGTAAATTCTCTTGCTGTTGCCTATGTCATCATCATCAACATCAAGCATATCAAACAGTAGTAAGGTATGCCAGGACCACGGCTGTGTCCCATTGTAGAATTCAGTCTAGATGTTGTACTCCTTCAACAGACTGCCGTAAGGCTCCAATTACATGCAGAAGGGTAAAAAGCAGACAAAGACAGAAAGCCTTAGATTAATCTGAGTCACCTGTTATACTTCAGGACATATTCATTGTACCAGACATCCAGAGACATTTCAGAACCAACTTTGTACCCCAAGAATAGTATTTTAACTAATCAAAGGATGTGTCATTGATTTGTGGTTGTGGATTCTGAGGCCCTTTCTTTTGAAGCAGGCCATACTTCCTGCTTTTGGTTTAAAGAAGTCCATAAGTAATCAGCAGAGTTGACTGAAAATATTACAGGGGAGCAATAGATGACAGTATACATTCAGAAGGCAGCACCAGTGAGTGGATAAGTAAAATTAAATGAACAGGTATCTTTTTTTACATGTTGTGCTGAACTGTTTGGGGTTAGACTGTAAGGTCTTCAGGGGTAGGAACTTTTCAGGTGTCTAGCTGTGTTAGACCATCAGGCATGACGTGGCACCAATCATGACTGGGCATGACTTCAATACACATACTGATAATTATAAGTATCTTGGAAGCAGTGGATGGGATCATTTGAGGTGGAACAGTAGTAAATCCTGCAGCAGGAGAACTGGTAAGAGCCTTAGCAGGCCAGTGAAGCAAGATAACTACATTGGCCTGAACACAACTAACATGGCTGAGAGAGTAGTTTTGCTATTCTAACAGATAAGTGGAGATTATCTGGGTGTACCTAGAAGTATTAGTTGTCACTGTTCTCCTTGAAAAAATCAGTACTCTTTTGATATAGTGCTTCTCACTGGGCATGTCTACACGTTTATTAATGCCCCTTAGTTACTGCACATTTAGTTTAGTACCTCTAATAAAAGGTACAAACTGAATGTGCCATGACCAGAGTTACTGTGCAGTAGTGCTGGCGCACGGGTTTTTAGTGACACTTACTACACAGCCTAATAACACTGCGCAGTAGGGCTGTGCGAAACACCATTGTTTCATTTCGATGTCCATTTTCCCGTTTCGTTTTGGAGCACTGTCCCATTTTGTTTCGTCAAAACTGTTTTGCTGTTTCAGGGTGTTTTGAAGTTTCACCCATAGGCTATAATGGGGAATCATGAAAATGCCTAAAACTTTGTCATTTCTTGCCTATTTTGGATTGCAGGGATGGTAGCCCCTTCTGAGGGCATGTAGCCTGCAAAGTTTCAAGGAGATAGGTGCAGAGGTTTCTCTGAAACTGCACCTCAAACTTCAAAAAGCAAAACTCGTGACACCTGCCAGCAGCGGCAGCCTCCTGTGAACCCCC
>NW_005842677.1:139588-144280 GCF_000455745.1 Alligator sinensis | reverse complement strand
CCCGCAGGAGGGATATGGGGCTGTGCTGGCCTCCTCCTGGGGGTGCGGGCCCCCCAGATCGGCACTGGATGACAGGAGGCTGCTGCTGTCACCTGGGACCGGTGCTGAGTGCAGCCCGCGCCCAGCGCTGGGCAACACTGTTGCTGCCACTGGCCCCAGGAAGCAGCGGCATCCTCTTGTCATCTGGCCCATGGAGAGCCAGGCCACTGGCCCCAGGAAGCAGTGGCATTCTCCTGTCATCTGGCCCAGGGAGAGCCAGGGCTATGCTCCGAGCAGCTCCACAGCCCCATGGAGCTCAGCCCGGTGGTGGGAGGCGGAGTGCAGCCTGGCGGCAGGAGGCACGGAGAGCCAGGGGTGCGCTCTACCTCCTGCTGCCAGGCTGAGCTCCATGGGGCTGTGGAGCTACTTGGAGTACAGCCCAGCAGCGGGAGGTGGGGAGAGCCAGGGCTGCACTCCAGCCAGCTCCACCAGCCCCACAGAGCTCAGCCTGGTGGTGGGAGGTGGGAAGAGTCAGGGCTGTGCTCCGCCTCTCTCTGCTGGGCTGAGCTCCATGGGGCTGCGGAGCCTTCACCTGGCTGCTTCGAAACTCGAAATGTTTCGAAACTTTCAAAATGTTTTGAATGCCCTCATTTCATTTGGAAGCCATTTCAAAGCTTTTTGTTTCATTTTGATTTTACTGTTTTGAGCTCGAAATGCGTTGAAACAGCTTTGAAATGAAACACTCGGTGAAATTTCGCACAGCCTTACTGCACAGTAGGCTATTAGCACAGTTAATAACCACTACAGTACTGCACAGTGTTATTAGGCTGATGCATAGTAAGCATCTGTGTAGACTTGCCCGTTCGCTGTGAAATGGTTAAGGTGATTAAACTTGGTTTCCCCTTGGAGGAAGCAGCGTTTCAGGGACTTTCGCGTAACATATTGTACAAATACAGTGTTATCTAAAATGATAAAACACAGATAATACTGTACTAAAATGTGTCACTTAGCAGCCTGCTGCTCTTGCTACTACCTTGCCAGTTGCAAGGGAGATGGGAATAGCCCTTCCTGTTTAGGAATATAGGTCTGGACAGGGCTTCCTGGCTCACTGCATCCACTTCCCTTTTGCCACATGAAGTCCAGAGCATGAGCACCATTTTTTGTTTTTTTATCAACACAGATGTCTGTGAAATCTTACTATTTTTTTATGAACTTGCTTTTCTTACTAGTTGAAGAAACAGAATGAAAGTCCAAAGATTATTTGTGCGATGTTTTCTCTTTATGTCAAGTTGGATTGTGTTGGAATGGAATGTAGAGTGCCCCGAGATAATCGAAAGCTTATTATTCTAAGTGAAGGAGGCAGCCCATCGAAAAAAAGGATGTCTCTGAGGCAGCTGCAGTCCTTAGTAGGGCACTTAAATTTTGCATGCAGAATCATATCACCAGGGAGAGCTTTCTATCAGCATTTGGCATCAGCTTGAGCAGGTGGGGAAAAATGCCACTTAATTTTATAATACCTTTTAGTGGCTTAGTATGTCCTTAGGAAGATAAATGATGTTGCTAATGCATCTACATCTACAGTAGCAAAGATATCTGGCGCCTATTTGCAACTCCTTCTGGAATCTTGGCAGCTCATCGTTTTGGCTTTATCAAAGCTTTCTGTTACAAAAAGCACTCCTAGGAACTATATGAGCTGTTTACAAGAGCAAAATATGGTCCAGAAAATGAGCAGCCAATCAGGAATTCAAAGACATGCAATTTAATATGTTAGAGAAAGGACGTTTGGCCCAGTCAATCGCTATTGTCCACATGACAATATGGGCTTTTGCAAGACATTGGGCTTCTAGCGTTAACTAGCGGTTCTATGATTAGAAAAAGAGGAGACTATTTACTGTGGCAGAAAGACAGAAATTTGCATAGGGATGCAATAAAAATAGGGATAATTAACAAACTGCTGAAACTGATAAATACCATGATCGTGCTACTGCCTGCTAGCCCTGGGGGATTTTGTTTTTCTGTGAAGTAAAGAGCTTGACAATCACATGTACTTAAAGACCAGCTAACTTAACACTAACAGGAGAATTTCAGCCATCTGAATGAAGTCCAGATAATGAGACATTTTTATATAGAAATCCTCTAGTTATAAACAAAAGATCCTGCCTTCACACACCCAGAAACAGCCTACTAGCTTGTCCTCAACTGCAATTGCTGAGATTATCTTCTCTTCCCAGTGCCTTGACCATAACTCTTTCCCTCTAGAATCCATGTGCTGGCTTCACTCAACTCTAAGTCCTAGCTTGATATTTTATTTCCAGGAGTATCCATACACATCTAGCTTTATCTCCTCTTGTGCTCAGCATAGCTCTCTGTGCTCTGTTAGTATTCCTCCTGTGATATGCCCAATGCCTCTTTTGCCTCTACCAGACTGATGCCACTTTTTACACTATATCACATTTAGCAGCAGAATGTCACTAGAGATATGTGCAAAACAATTCCCTGCACCTCTCAAAGGAAAGTCTACAGACAACCTGGCCCAGGAAACATTCTAGGTGGGATCACGTGGCTCTCTAACTCTGACCAAGATCAGCTGTATCCCATCTTCTGGTCTGATCTGATGAGTACTGAGGACTATGGGTTCCCAGTTCCAGACTAAGTTTGGGGTTGTTAAGCTCTTTACAGGATTTGAGCTGTTACACTCTACAGACCAGAGTCCTGTTCCTTACTTAGCAGGTCCCTTATGAGACAGGGATTGTTCTGGTTAGTGCATTAAATGAATACACTACCAATATATTTAATTAGAGACAGGTTAAAACCTGGACCATTTGTTTTCACTTATCCTTTCCAAAATATAGTAGTTTGGATAATATGAACTCCAGACACAAACTGACCCAGATCTGGAAGCTGAATTGTGACCTCCTCAGGTCAGTGCTAATAAAAGTGGTACTCAATTCCTCTAAAAGAGAATTTAAAACTCCTCAGAGAGAATACAAATATTAGCAGCCAAACAGGACACAAGTTATTCAGGTTCATTATAGAAGGCAATATAACATAACTGGATGTACAATCAAGGTAACTGTCCCATGTTCCCATGCTCATGTTATTTTAGTCTCTAATGAAACAAAAATGAGGCTCTTTAAAAAAGATCTATTTTTGCAGATTTTTATTTTTTCTTATAATGCTCTGGATTTGGGACCCAATTCTTTGTGCACTGCATTAAGTTCATTGGTATTGCACTTGGAATAAAGTCAGGACACCATTTGGCATACCCTCACACATGCAAAAACTCTTTATTGTTCATCAAAGAATGGAACATGAAAGCAAAAGATGGCACAATCAATCAGATTGCGCAGTTCTTCAATCAGTCTTTGTTGTTTTCAGATATACAGGACAAAAAAAAGGACATTTTTTCAGGGAGGAAGAAGCATGAAGTTTGACCAATCCATATTAGAGACAGGCCAAATAAAGACATGTCTAACCTCATGGAAAAAGCAGATGCAGAATATTAGTGTGAACACGTGAGTGAAGATGTCTAATAAACCCATCACTCCTTTTGGGTGTGATGCCTGGCACCTATCCATCTTCTTTCTTTCGGGAACTCAGCTGACACAATCAACATCACACAAACAAGATGTCAGAGCTAAAACAAGGGAAGTCAGTTTGATGGGAAATATATTGACAGTAGAAATTTTAAATCCACAGCTTTTTTTATTGAGGAGCTAACTGAAAAAGAATACAAAAGGAAATGTAGATACAAGCCACACAAACCACGCAAATCGATTACAGCAAAAAAAAAAAGATGGACTCTGATACGACCTAACTGCAAATAGGTGTACATACACTATACATATACCAGGTGCTAATACTTTCTATTTGACACGATGCTTTCAGACATGTAGGGCTATTTCTTAGAATGTTTGTCTACATAATCCCTCTTTTTCTGCAGCAAATATCTCAAATCTAACACTCAGGCACAGTGTGTAACCACGCATGCAAATATGCACAGTTGAGTTGAGGTGAGTGCCTTTGATAACGGGCCAATTTCTCTTTTGGGTTATCACACCAGCACTGTTGTAACTGAGAGCAGAATTCGGCCCTGTTAATACTGTTTGTGCGTGTGTGCATGCACGTGTGTGTGTTTATACGCTGCTGCTCTTGACAGTGTTGAGAACACACACACTATAGATATGATGACTGCCTTATGGACAGTTCTGGGGACTTCCAAAATTATCCTGCCTAGTGCTGGGGGTGCTGGATCCAATGATCTTGCGAGATCCCTTCTAGCCCCTTACAATCTATGAATCTATGAATCCCTCTGAGCTAAGGAAAAGGATCTCTGAAGCTGAGAGTACTAAGAAATATATATCCTCTGCGCTTTGGGCATGGAGGGTGATAAATAACATGCAGACTAACAGATAATATTGTAGGTAACCTGCATACTATGAAATTGCACATGTTATTACATACAAGATCATGCATGTGTGTATGTGGACGTGCACATACATGTATAAAAGATGAATTGTGAATTTTCTTTCAACTTCCTTTATGGAGGTGGTTGAGAGTAAGGAGAATAAGTGGATACAAATGCCACACTGGCTAACTGGCTACATATCAGACAGAAAAGCTTCTTAGCCATTAGCTGTAAAAAAAAAAAAAGTGCTTGTATGGAAAACAAAGGAATGGTATGAAAAGGCAGACAAGTGCTGGGGAGGGAGG